>NW_020954572.1:16552279-16655132 GCF_900497805.2 Vombatus ursinus | reverse complement strand
AGATAGATAGATAGATAGATAGATAGATAGATAGATAGATAGATAGAGGGCACAGGGTGAGTTGAAGATGAATGGGTGATATCTGGAGAATAAAATTAAGGGGTGAGAGAGGATTATACTGGGAGAAAGAGAAAGGGAGAGGTAGAATGGGGTAAATTATCTCACATAAAACAGACAAGAAAAGGCTTTTACAGTGGAGAGGAAGTGGGGAGAGGTGAGAGGGAATGAATGAATCTTATTCTCATTGGATTTGGCTTGAGGAAGGAGTAACATACACACTCAATTGGGTACGGAAAGCTATCTTACCCTACAGGAAAATAGGGGGGAAGGGGATAAGAGAGGGGCAAATGATTGGGGGTGGACAGATTTAGGGAAGGAGTAATCAGCAGCAAACACTTCTGAGGAGGGACAGGGTCAAAAGAGAGAATAGAATAAAAGGGGGGTGGGATAGGATGAAGGGAAATATAGTTAGTTTTCCACAGCAAGACTACTATGGAAGTGTTTGGCATGACTACGCAAGTATAACCTGTATCGAGTTGCTTGCCTTCTCAATAAGGGTGGGTGGGGAAGGAGGAAGGGAGAAAATTTGGAACCCAAAATTTTGAAAACAAATGTTAAAAAATTGTTTTCACACACAACTAGGAAATAAGATATATAGGAAATGGGGTATAGAAATCTATCTTGCCCTACAGGAAAATAGAAGAAGAAGGGGATAAAAGAAGGGGGGGAGATAGAAGGGAGGGCAGATTAGGGGAAAGGGTATCCAGAATGCACGCTGTCTTGGGATTGGGAGAGGGTCGAGATAGGGAGAAAATCTGGAACTCAAAATCTTATGGAAGTGAATGTTGAAAACTAAAAATAAATAAATTAATGAATTTTAAAGTGCCAAAAAATTGAATGCTGAATTTTTCAGGAGACATATAAAATTTAAATTCAAATGAAAAAAATTATACTTTAACATTCATTTTTTAAAATGTTGAGCTTCCAATTATCTTCCTCCCTGCAGCTCCTTCCCCACCCGTTGCCAAGGCAAGAAATGTATCAATTACATGTGTGAAGTCATATAAAACATTTTCATATTAGCCATGTTGAAAAAAAGCAAGAAAAATAAAGTAAGTGAAAAAAATATGATTCAATCTGCACTCAGAGTTTTGGTTCTTCCTCTGGATGTAAATAGCATTTTTCTTCATGATTTTTTTGGAATTGTCTTGGATCATTATGCTGATTAAAGTAGCTAAGTCTCTCACACTCGTTTGAACCTCACAATCACTCTGTGAGGTAGGTGCTATTATAATCTCCATTTTATAGATGGGTAAACTGAGACAGGGAGGTATTGCCCAAGGTCACATAGCGAATAAATGTCTCAGGAAGGATTCATACTTAGGTCTTCCTGACTCCAAGTCCCATCTCTATTCACTGTGCATCTAGCTACCTCTTCTTAAACCCAGGTGTCCTGGAGAGCTGTGTTTTGGGGTCTTATGCTGGAATTTGCTCTTGGCATCTTGGTCATCCGAACTGATCCTGGATTTGCTGCATTTCAATGGCTTGGTGAACAGATTCAGGTATGGGAAGCTGGGCTCTAGGTTCTATTCTGCCTCGGGATCCTGGAAAGAGAGGGTTTGGGAGAAGGGAGAAAGGGAAATTCAAATCCCCACTAGGAAGAGTTCTCAGGGAAAGAGATCCAAATATATAAGGAGATTGCAAATGAAGTATGAGTAAGGCTATTAGACAGACAAGAAGACAGGCAGAATCAAGATGGTTGTGTAAGAGCCAACATTTTTGCTTAGGTATCGCAACACATCCCCTCCACAACAGCCAAAAAAACACCCCAAGCAATTCTGATCAGGAAAGCTGAGATAGGGAGGATTTTTTCAGTACTTCCCTATGCCAAGGACAGAGTTCATTGGCAAACCTAGAAATGGCAGGACCAGTTAGGAGTCAGTGACATCTATTTTACTGCATGTGGATTGTTCTACCAAGGAGCTCAGAGCCTGATGCTTCACCGAAGGTCCTGAAAGTCTTCCCATGTGCAGAGGCTAGAAAGGAAAGCCCACTGTACTTGATAGATGGTCAGGTGACTTACAGCATCTGCATTCTGGCCAGAGAGATACACAGCATCAGACTGATGATCACTGGACACACCACTGAAAGGCAGCTTACCACATACTGGACTCTTTTTTAATGTTTTTTTAAAATTTATTTTGATTTATCAATAATCACTTCCATATGCTTTTGAGTTTTAAATTTTTCTCCCCTTCCTTCCTCACCTCCTTCCCCAAGACAGTGCACAATCTGATATAGACTATACATATGTATTTCTATTAAACATATTTTCACATTAGTGTTGCTGTAAGTAAGACTTAGAACCAATAGGAGGAACCTCCAGGAAGAGGAAACAAAACACAACAGAAGAGAAAAAATTGGTATGCTTCAATCTTCATTCAAACTACATAGTTCTTTCTTTGGATGTAGATAGCATTTTCCATCATGAGGCCTTTGGAGATGTCTCAGATCCTTGCATTGCTGAGAAGGGCTAAGTCTATCAATATTAGTCATTGCACAATGTGGCTGTTACTGTGTACAACGTTCTCCTGGTTCTGCTCACTTCACTCAGCATCAGACCATACAAGTCTTTCTAGGTTTTTCTAAAGTGTGCCTGCTTATCATTTCTTATAGTACAATAGTATTTCATTACATTCATATACCACAACTTTTCAGCCATTCCCCAATTGATGGGCATCCCCTCAATTTCCAATTCTTTGCCAGCACAAAAAGAGCTGCTATAAATATTTTTGTACATGTGGGTCCTTTTCCATTTGTATGATCTCTTTGGGATACAGCCCTAGAAGTACTATTGCTGGGTCAAAGGGTATGCACATTTTTATAGCCCTTTGGGCATAGTTCCAAATTGCTCTCCAAAATGGTTGGATCACTTCACAACTCCACCAACAATGTATTAGTGTTCCAGTTTTCCCACATCTTCTCCAACACTTATCATTTTCCTGTTTTGTCATGTTGGTCAATCTGATAGGTGTGAGGTGGTACCTCAGAGTTGTTTTGATTTGCATTTCTCTAATCAATAATGATTTAGAGCATTTTTTCATATGACTATATATGGCTTTAGAATAAGCAAAGGTATTGGAATAGGCAAAATAGGTATTAGAATAGGCAAAGAAGAAACAAAGCTATCACTCTTTTCAGATGATATGATGATATACTTAGAGAATCCTAGAGAAAAATGATTTGAAATAATAAAAAACTTTAGCGAAGTTGCAGGCTGTAAAATAAACCCACATAAATCATTGGCATTTCTATATATTACCTGCAAAACCCAACAGCAAGAGATAGAAAGAGAAATTCCATTTAAAGTTACTGTAGACATTATAAAATATTTAGGAGTCTCCCTACTGAAACAAACCCAGGAACTCTATGAACACAATTACAAAACACTTTTCACACAAATAAAGTCAGATCTAAATAACTGGAAAAACATCAGTTGCTCATGGGTGGGCCAAGCTAATATAATAAAAATGACAATTCTACCTAAGCTAATTCACTTATTCAGTGCCATACCAATCAAACTACCAAAAAATTATTTTAAAGAGATAGGAAAAATAATAACAAGATTCATTTAGAATAACAAAAGGTCCAGAATATCAAGGGAACTAATAAAAAGAAATGCAGGGGAAGGTGGCCTAGCCATTCCAGATCTTAAATTGTATTATAAAGCAGCCATCGTCAAAACTGCCTGGTACTGGCTAAGAAATAGAGTGGTGGATCAGTGGAATAGGTTAGGTACACAAGACACAGTAGTCAATGACTATAGTAATCTATTATTTGATAAACCCAAAGACCCCAGCTTCTGGGATAAGAACTCAATCTTTGACAAAAACTGCTGGGAAAACTGGAAAAGAGTATGGCAGAAACTAGGCATAGACCAAAATCTTACACCATATACCAAAATAAAATCAAAATGGGTTCATGATTTAGATATAAAGGCTGATACTGTAAGCAAACTGGGAGAGCAAGGAATAGTTTACCTATCAGATTTATGGAGAACAGAAGAATTCATGACCAGACAGGAGATAGAGAACATTACAAAATGCAAAATGGATAACTTTGATTACATTAAATTGAAAAGTTTTTGCACAAAGCCAATGCAACCAAGATTAGAAGAAAAGTAGAAAATTGGGAAAGAATTTTTACAACTAGTGTCTCTAATAAGGGCCTCATTTCTAAAATATATAGAGAATTAAGTCAAATTTATAATAATATAAGTAATTTCCCAATTGATAAAAGGATATGAACAGGCAGTTCTCACATACTGGATTCTTAACGGTCTCAAGTGTGACACCAGCACAAGGAAGTCCAACAGTGATGTGTTTGTATGTGTGTGCATACCACAAAAAGGGGGAGTATCAGCATTTTCACAGGCCTTGACTGGGCCTTGCTTTGAGTCACCGAAAGAGGACCTCCTAATTGTGTGGCCTATGAACCCAAGCACAGTTTAGTGATGAATACAATTGATCTTTTGCCCCATCGCTCTTCCTCATCTTTGCCTTGTTTTTCTTTCTCTTTAGATTTTCCTCAATTACACAGTGGCTGGTTCCAGTTTTGTCTTTGGGGATGCTCTCATCAAAGATGTTTTTGCCTTTCAGGTGACACCTCTCTTTGTGGGTGGAAATGGGGAGTAGGTGAATAGCAGCTGATCCAATGTGGGGGGGGGGGTGTGGTGCAATAATGACTTTTAACAACAGGCTTTAGTGATGGCCACATAAAAGCCCTCATAGTCATGAAAGTGAACTAATGAGCTGTCCTATGAAGTCAGGCTTGCAAAGGAGTAGGTCAATCTGGCAGTATGATCTTAATTGGATTTCAATAGATACAAGGATCTCAGGGATCTCAAGCCCTCATTGGCTAAGTTCTTACTCTGTGCCAAGAAATGTACAAAGTGCTGAAGTTACAAACAGGAAAATGAGACAGTCCTTGCTCTCCAGAATGTCCACTCTCTGATTGGGGAAGATAAGACATAAAACACAGTTGAGCTGCAGAAGTTTATAGCAGGGTGGATGACAAAGCTCAGTATCTTTAGGTCAGATGACAATGCCAGGGGACTACAGGGTGCAGAAGCAGAGCATAGGGTAAGGCCTGGGGGAGCTTGGAAGGCAAGGGCAGGGCAGATGGCAAGGGCTGGAGATCTTCCATGTCACTGGAAGAAATGGAATTGTTGACTTGCATCTCATTTAAATCTTGTATGAAGTCAAGCAGCAAGGGGGGATAGGGCCTGCATCCCATATGAATTTTGGGCTGAGGGATGGAGGGCTGGGGAAAGAGGAAGAGGAAAGACAAAACGGGAAATGGCACACTTAGGATTCTTTTGATGGCTATCACCTTCAGAAACTAGATTCACTTTCTGTGGGAAGTAAGATTCAAGTAAGTTTGGTTCTGTGGGAGGATAGACTCACCATTTCAGTTTCCTCCTAAATTAGCTTGTATTTCATAGTTATTAAGGATATGTACTGTGCTGGGCACTGTACTGGACCTTGTGCTCTCAGAGAGCTTCGGCCTGCTAAGGTGGCATGACATACTGTCATCGTATAATGTATCAATCAGCAAACATTTATTAATCAAATATTGTACCTATATTCCAGGCACTATACTAGGTGCTTAGATATAAAGACCAAAATGAAATAGTCTCTTCCCTCAAGGAGCTTACATTCTATCAGAGGAAACCAAATGAACATCTATAAGCACATAAAAATAAATAACAAAATAAAAACAAGTTAATGGTAGTGGGAATAGAGAGGCACTTATAACTCGGTGGAATCAGTAAAGGTTTCATTTAAAATGCTGCCCTTGACCTAAGCTTTGAGGGAAACTAGGCATTCAAAGAGATAGAGCTGAGTGCATTACAGGTATAGGTCAGCCTGTTCAAAGGCTCCGCAAGGGGTGGGAACCACAATTTCTCTAGTTAGACTAGACTGGACTGCAAGGCAGGTGAAGGGGAGTTATCTGTTTAACGGTGTAGGAATGAGATCTAAATGCCACATCTCCTCTCTTAAATGCCTCTTGCCATTCTCCTTCTAGGCCTTACCAATCATCGTCTTCTTCAGTTGTGTGATGTCTGTCCTCTATTACCTGGGACTCATGCAGTGGGTGATTGTGAAGGTGGGTCCTGCCCCGACTCAGGTCATGAGATAATCCATTCTTTATGATCTTTGGAATCCAAACAAGTGGAGTCTCAGGGCTGAAATGCTTTAGAAAGTACCCAAGTCTAAGGCACAATATAGCCAAACTAGAATTCAGTGTTATATCCCTCTAAGTAGCATTGGCACCAAATTGAGTAAATTAGGCTTCTCTATTTAATTAACTTTTTTTTTAAAGAAATGAATTATATTCAATTGGCTTTTTCTGTTGTTTAAAGCAACAAATACTTCCAACAAAGAATGTGACTGATTCATCTGATAGAACAAATCTCTCTTCCCTTCCCAAACACACACCCTCAATAATAGCTCACAATTATATGGCACTTGGGGCAGCTAGGTGGCACAGTGGACAGACCACCGGCTCTGAAGTCAGGACGAGCTGAGTTCAAATCTGGCCTCAGACCAAAAACTTGACACTAGCTGTGTGACCCTAGGCAAGACCCAATTGCCTAAAACAAACAAACAAACAAACAAAAGAACAATTATATGGCACTTAAAAGTTTTTGGAAGTGGTTTACATGGGTCATCTTTTTTGATTCTTATAACAACCTTTGACCTTTATGGGCCCTGATTTCCTCATCTGTGAAATGAGGGGGTATGACTATGATTTAATGTATCTTTTTTTCTTTCTAGATTGCCTGGATTTTGCAAATTACCCTGGGCACCACAGCCACAGAGACCTTGAGTGTGGCAGGGAACATCTTTGTGGGTATGGTAAGCAACATACAACCTCTTGGTCTCTTTGTAGTTCGGTTTGCTGTTCTTCAGCCAGATTCTTCACTTTCTTAGGGAGTATGGATAGATACTACCTTGGTCACTGACAGAGCTCCTTTTTATCCCAGGAATCTCAAAGCACTTCCTGGCTCAGGTATCATTTCTGTATCTTTGACCACAGGCTCAGAGGGATGGGTAATGGGAAGAGAGAAAAGGTTGGCTCCCGTATTGGTCTGCCAGTAATATAGTCAATCCTCAACTTTCACAGGGGCAACATTCCTAGAAAATGGTGTGAAAGTTAAAAACATGAATGACGACACATTGAACCTATGAGAAATAAGGGGTTCGGTTTCTGTGACCACCAAAAGCTATACTCTTCCTCTAGAGATTGCTGAAAATATACTTTTCTGCATACAATTCTTTACAATCAAATATTATTTCTGATAGTATATATTTTTCCTAACATAGTAACCATGAAATAACCCATAAAATGCAGTATACAAAATAAAATTGGTAACATGCAAAACAGGGACAGCTAAGTGGCGCAGTGGATACAGTGTTGGGCCTAGAGTCAGAAGGACCTGAGTTCAAATCTGATGTCAAACACTTACAAACTCTGAGACCCTGGACAACTCACTTAACTCTCTTTGCCTCAGTTTCCTTATCTATAAAATGAGCTAGAGAAGGAAATGGCAAACTACTCTAGTATTTTTGCCAAGAAAACCTCAAAAGGGGTCACAAAGAGATGATCAACAACAACAACAAAAAAAATCCAACAAAAAACATGCAAACATTTTTTCTTTTAATTCCCTAGAATTCTATGACCTTTTATGCCAATATCTCAATAAAAAATTGATTTCAGACAATACTCACTTTTTATAATGAATGAAATCTACAGTACGATAAATACTGTGCAGCAAATAAAATTCTAAAAACTAAAATATTTTTTAACTTGAATGTTACCTTCCACTGTGTCAGATGATGATATGAGGGCATTGTACTGTATACTATACTGTCAGCCTCTGAAAACCAAGGGAGAGGTTGATGGGACTTTAGTCACTGCTGTCAGAAGACAGAGGCCTCGACATCACCTCTGACACCTCGTCTTTTATGACTGGTGGATGGCGCTGGAGCTTGTGAAGGACTCACCAAGTTGAAATAATCCATCAGCTACATCTGCTTCATGAGTTCTTTGAGATCCTTAAGGATTGCAGAGTATAGGAGCATTGCAGAGCTGAGTTCACGTTTAACCCTGAAGCTGTAATCAATGTTGGGATTGGCAGCTTTGTTGTCTCTAGTCAGCTGGTCAATTACGCCAACCTATCATTTAAGCCTGGAAACTGTGAGTGACATAATCTTGGAAGCTCATTCATCATCATCATCTTTGCACTCCAGAAAACCTTCCTGAGTCATCTCATCTAAATCCTCATTGATCAGTTCCTGGGGTTTCTCCTGCAAGATGTCAGAGACGTCTTCTCCCATATCCTTGAACCCTTTGCCTCCAGAGGTGTGCACTAGACACATGATTGCTTCAGCATTCAACCTTACTGCTTCATCAACACCTTTAAACCCTTCAAGACCCTGGATATAAGCATGCCATATGTTTTTCCAGCAGTTATTCAAGGTGGCCTGTGAAATATTTTCTCAGGCTACAGTAATACAATCTATGACTTGAAGCACATGGACAGATTTCCAGAAATCCATCATGGTGTTTTCTGGGTTTGTTTCCAAGTAGTTGCAGGCATGGCAGTAGCTTTCCCCGGTATAATGGAACTTGAAGACTCTTATGGTTCTCTGATCCATAGGCTGGAACAAAGATGTGGTGTTAGGTGGCATCAAAACAACTTCTACATTTTTGTGGGCATTTTCCAGCTGCTCACAAATATGCACTGGTATGTTATCAAGATTAAAAGAACCTTGAATGGTTCTTTCTCCACAGATATCATTCTACCTCTGGAATGAAGCAGTTGTTGAATCAGTCCCAGAGGATCTCTGCAATCATCCAGACTTTCTATTCCAGTGCCAATGCACTGGCATTCTGGTCTTGTTTTTTCCTTTCAAAACCCGGGAATTTGGGACTCAGTAGATCATCAGTGGCTTCCACTTGAAGTTACTGCTGGCATTGATACACAACATAGGATCAAACAATTCTTAAAAACTTGAACCTGGGGGCTTTGGCGATGACTTTTGTTATGTGTGTGCACTTTCCTACCTGTTTCATAAACAGACCAGTCTCATCAGCATTAAACACTTCCTCTTTTTCTCAATCAGCGTGTTCAACATGTTCTGAAACTCGGCAGCAGCCATAGCATCAGCAGAACCAGCTTCACCAGAAAGTTTCACATTTTTTTAAACCATATCATAACTTAAACAATACATCCACCCCTCGCTGGCTTACAAAAGGCTTCACATTTTCTTCACCCATTGTAACATGCTTATAAATTTGTTGGGCCTTCAATGGGGTGGTTGCCATATTGGCCACACTTTTTAATTCTTTCACCATTTCATTTACTCACAAACTTAGCCACTTTTTCATTTTTTCAATTCCCTCATCACGCATTTGAGTGTTTATTTTATTTTAAAGGAAAAAAAATCACTCCATTTCCATGCTTTTAAGAATTTTTAATATAAATGGATGCTGTTTTAAAATGAAAGCCATTTTCTGCATCTTATAAAATAGAATTATAAAATTTCTCCATCGTTATTATAAAATAATATTATTTTAGTGTCTTTTCTTATCAATATGTTCTATTATACTGATGTATTCTTACAACCTTCCTGCCATGCTGCCTAAGCTCTGACTATTGTTCTCATCTCCTTCCATAACAACCTTGGATTTTGCCCTTGGGTTTTCTGGCTCTAATAGGTGAGCTTTTGCCTCATTTTACCAGGAAGCAAGCCTCTAAAATACTTCCTGGCTTTTTAAAAATCTGTTTTTTTTTAATCTTTTTATGATGGGTGTTCTAAGATAGCATCTAATCCTTTATAACAGATAAAAGCATTTAGTTTGATGATCTGTTTATTACAGAAGTTCTGCCCTTTGTTGTGAAATTCATTTCAAGATTTGGATGCTTTTTTTAAGCTTCAGGTCAAGAGTTCTTTGAGGTTGGACCTTTTCTCAGTGAATTGCTCAAAACAGGCCTTGATTTTTATATGTACATCTTTTGATTTTTAAAAAGAATGCTTAGCTTTGCTGGGAAATTGATTTTAGCATGAATTCTAATACTTTATAACTTTATAACATAGTACAGCTTAGTTTCTTCTATTATGTCTTATTTTTATAGAAAAAATCTTGTGAAATTTAAAATGGTATTTTTTGATATGTGATGACATTTTTCTTGATTGCTTGCAGGATTATCCTCTTATTGTAGTAGTTTTAAAGCTTGACAATGATATGCCAGAGTGAATTTAAATTGGGGTTTTTCCTTACTAACATCCTATGAATTTTATTTATTTTCAATCTTGACCTTGATTTCTACATTTCTGGAACATTTTCTTGTATAACTTCCTGAATCATAGTGATTACATTACTAATTCTATTTCTTCCCTAATTCCTTCAGTGTGCCTTTTATCTACTTATTGTGTCTTGAGAAAATTCTAGCTTTGCTTCTGATAATCCTGTCAATGTTATTTCAATATCTTTTTCTTCTGGTCTTTTTGCCTGTTTCTTTTAATTTATAATACAAGATGTCCCAGAAGTCTTAGAGAAGTTTTAAGCCTGCCTTAATTTTAAGAGACTTAACTTATAGGACACCCTGTATTTTGTCATTGTGTTAGAGCTTTTCTTTGGTTCATCAGTTTTTAGTGGATTTTTACATTTTATTTTGAAGATTCTGGTTGTTTTCTTTTTCTTGTGTTTCTATTGCTATTTTTAAGGGAAATGTTGATGACGTAGGCTTCCTTGTGACCTCTATCATATTTTTTTGTCAGCCCCTATGTCCCTATATCCGTGAATATAGCTGTTTAATTTTAGTTTCCATGCATTCTAAGGCCAGTTGTCTCAAGTACAACAAACACAGCATGTGGATTTTCAGAGGTTTTTTCCATGTTTATTTATTTGTTATTTATTTACAAACATTTATATTTATCCAAACTTTCTAATCCTTCATGACTAAGTCTTCTCTTCTTCTGTTCCTCCTTCTTTTTCTTTCACAAGGATTTAATGATGATCTACTATGTGCTTCATTCACATTCATTCACAGGAACTGTATTTTCTTCACCAAATGCCTAAAAAATGTCAGTACACAGTTGGTGTTCAATATATGTTTCTGATTGAATAACTGGATCATAGGAGTAGTGTCTCATCAAATGACATAGAGTTAAAAACAAGATAGACCTTGACTGTAGATTCTATACTTCATTCATTTATTCAACATCCAATGAACATTTATTAAATGCCTAGTATGTACTTAGATGTGGTATGCTCAGAAGGCACAAAATAAATATGAAAAATAGTCTCTTCATCTAGGAGCTTATAACTTAGCAGTATAGAAATAAATGTTTGTTGATTGATTGATCCTGTAGCACTTACTGCTGATGCTGATTCAGAGTCAGTTTCACTGAGGAGGGTTCTGAGTGTCCCCTAACAATCTAAGGCAGCATAAGATCATAGGTTCATAGAATCATAGATTTGGAGGTGGAAAAGACGTTAGGGGCTATCTGATGCAACCTCCTCATTTTACAGATGGAGAAACTGAAGTCTGAGGAGGTTAAATGCCTTGTCCCAGGTGACACAGATAGTAAATGGCAAAGATGGGATTTGAACCAAGGTTCAAACTCTTAGTCCAAATCCACTGCTCTTTTCACTATACCGTGCTGATTAAATGCCGCAATGAGTGAGACAGACACAGAGAGCTAGGAGATTGCTCAGAGAAGGGTAAAGTGATTCTTAGATCTGCATATGTCTCCATATTCCATCACCCTCCTGTGTTGCTTTTCTTCTCAGTGTAGTAAGCCAATGAACAAGAACCCAATGAATAATAAACCTATAAACAAGAGATTGTTCTCTTCCTGTCATCCCAAATACTGCCCTCTCAGTATACCATTGTTTCTATTTCTACGTCAGTGGGGATAATAATACTTGAAATACCTACCTCACAGGGTTGTTGGGGGGAAAGTGTTTTATAAACATTAAAGAGGTTCCTCCTTGGGGGAATATACTCCTGATTCTTAGGCTGTGTCTTGGGCACAATAATGAGGATGATGGTGTTTAGAGTCACTCATGTCTACAAGCCCAACTGACTTTTTCTTCTTTCCAGACAGAAGCACCTCTGCTGATTCGGCCATACCTGCCAGACATGACATCTTCAGAGATCCATGCTGTTATGACTGGAGGTTTTGCTACCATTTCAGGGACTGTGTTAGGAGCCTACATCACTTTTGGGGTGGGCATTGATCTCTTAGCCTCTGTGTAAACCAGAGTGTCATGCTCTCTTCCATAGAGGCAGTAGCCATTCCCCAGAGAAAGTCTTCAAGAAGCTTTTCTGGTTTTGGGCTCCCCCTGCTCTTTTCATTTATGGTGTAAGCCTGGGACCTGGGGAACTTCAGCTCAGGTGCTTCAAGGTCCTAAGACATTCCTGTATGAGAGTAATCAGCTACCAGGAAGTCAGGAATGAACACATGTTATAGTACAAGGAATTAAGACTTGAGTCTTAATGTGTTAGGAGAATTTTGGTTCTCTCCTAAGTAAAATAACCCAAATGAACATATAATCATGAACAAGAGATTGTCCTCTTGTCATCCCAAATACTACCCTCTCAGTATACCATTGTTTCTATTTCTAGGTCAATGGGGATAATAATGCTTTCAATACTTATCTCATAAGGTTGTTGGGAGGCAAGTGCTTCTCCAAACCTTAAAGAGCTTTATAAATGTGAGCTATTATTATTATTGTTTTGTGGTTGTTATCCTGCTAGGTTCCCTTCTGCCATGTTTCTTGGTTGTTTTCAGTTTATTTGTAGATAACAGAATGCCCTGGCACTCAGGGCAATCCTTGGCACCAATTGGCAAGCTGTCTCGGGTTCTGAACACATACTGACCTTGAGATCTGACCTTTCAGATTGATCCTGCATCCTTGGTTTCTGCTTCTGTGATGGCTGCTCCTTGTGCCCTTGCCCTGTCCAAGCTGGTCTACCCAGAAGTAGAAGAATCCAAGTTCAAGAATAAGGAAGGAGTAAAATTGCCCCGTGGGTGAGTCCAGTGGAATACATTACCTGGGAGATTGTGCGGTAAAGGCCACACACAGAGGCAGGAGAGAGCAGTAGAATCAGGTTCCATGTCTTGTCTAGCTGACGCACCATGGTAAGAAGAGTCTGCCCTCTCCTGACTCATCACAGTTCCCAAATAATCCTTGTTTCCTTTCCTAACATTGGCACGCCCTCTGGCCTGTTGTCTCTGTAGCTCAGCATCACAGAGTAGGTGCTTAATAAAATATTTGTTGATTGATTGATTGATTCTGTAACGTTTATTTTTGATACTGGTTCAGAGTCAGTTTCACTGAGGAGGGTTCTGAGTGCCCCATCCCCCATGGAGCTAGCTCTCTATCCCTTTCCCATTACAAGAACAGAGGAGACTCTTATCCCTAGCAGGGTAGAGGATGCGGAGCCACAAGAAAAATTCCAAGTTGGTCCCTCTGAGTGGGACCCTCCCCCCAACACACATACACACACACACACACAGTTGCCAACACTGGGACGACTACAGCCCCTCGTTCTTTTTTACCTGTTATCTTTGATGACAATCACAGAGATCAGAAGAACATTCTAGAAGCCGCCAGCAGCGGTGCTGCGGACTCTATAGGACTCATTGCTAACATTGCTGCCAATCTCATCGCCTTTTTGGCTGTGTTAGCCTTTATCAACGCTGTCCTTTCCTGGCTGGGGGAGATGGTGAACATAGAGGGACTCAGCTTCCAGGTAATGTATGTCACTTTGGCCCATCACAGTCCATTTCCCTCTGATGGGGTCAGGTTGGTACCAGTACTGTGCCTGTTCCCTTGATCCTATATAAGATACAGAGAAAACTAGAAGGATGGGAGAGACTGAGCCCTGGCTACAAGGGATAGATGTTCTTTCTTTCTTTTGGAGGCAGTTGGGGTTAAGTGACTCATCCAGAGTCACACAGCTAGTAAGTGTCTGAGGTCAGATTTCAACTCAGGTCCTCCTGACTCGAGGGCCAGTGCCCTATCCACTGTGCCACCTAGCTGCCCCTGGGATGCATGTTCTTACCTGGCCTTTGCCTGGAGAGACTCAAATTCTCATTTTCTCTCTCTCTGTCTCTCTCTCTCAGGTCATCTGTTCCTATGTCCTACGGCCCATTGTTTTCATGATGGGTGTGAACTGGGAAGACTGTCCAATGGTAGCTGAGATGCTGGGGACCAAGTTCTTCCTGAATGAGTTTGTGGCCTATGAACGGTTGTCTCAGTACAAGAACAAACGTCTCTCTGGGATTGAGGAGTGGGTCGGTGGTGAGAAACAGTGGATTTCTGTAAGTGGTCCATACAGAGAGATATGGAACGCTACAGGGTCTCAGCCAAGGCTACCCATGTGCAGAAGGGAGCTGCCATGGAAAATGCTGGGGCAGGTTCCAGGCCCTACTTGCAGGTTCCTAGGACGAGCCCAGCGAGGCAAACCCAGTAGCAGCCTTCTGTCTTAGGCCCTTGAACTTCCTTGAGGTCTGTATTGTTTCTCCTTCATCTTTTATCGTTTTTTCTCTTCAGTCTAGCTCTGGATCTTGATAGAGTGGTTGACTGTTGAGAGGGATAATTTTCTGGTGTTCTGATAGTCTCATTCTTCACTTAGAGTCTTAAATTAACTCTTTGCATTTCCTTGATGTGTAACTTCATGATCTGTCTCTCTCTCAAAATATCTTTAGTATATGTGTATATGTATATATGTATTGTTAACATTTATGTAGCACCTACTATGTGCCAGGTACTATGCTTTACAAATGTTATCTCATTTGATCCTCATGACAAGTTAGGTACTGTTAATATCCTCATTTTACAAATGAGGAAACTAAGGCAAGCAGAGGTTAAGTGACTTGCCCAGGGTCACACAACTAGTAAGTGTCTGAGGCTGGATTTGAACTCAAGTCTTCCTGACTCCAGCTCTACTACTCTATCCACTAGGCCATAAACACACACATATGTGTCTGTATATATGTGTATAGGCAGCTTATATATACCATATATACACACACAATATATGTGTACATACATATAGACATACATAGCTAGATGTCCTGCGTCTGTGTTGGTATGCACACAAAAATTATACACACACACACACACACACACATATATGTGTTTATATATATGTGTGTGTGTGTGTATACATATACACACACTTATACATGTGTCTAAAGTTTTTTTCTTCCAGGTGAGAGCAGAAATCATCACAACTTTTTCACTGTGTGGATTTGCTAATCTCAGTTCGATGGGGATCACATTAGGAGGCTTAAGTGAGTTATAGGAAATCCTTATGTCTCTTGAAAGCTATAACCAAGGCCTCAGCAAGACACTGAAAGCCTTGTAATTTGCAGCCCTGATACCACAAAGTCAGGTGCACCTAGGCAGAGAAATTGTAGCTAGGATAGACCCACCCAACTGGAAATACCAGAGCAGCAGTTAATTAAGTGGAGAGAAAAATGGGCTGGGGAGATTAGTGTTTATCCTCGGAGATGTCAAACATGGAGTCACAAGTCACATGCAACCTGAACCAGATTAAAATGTAACTGGGAAATATTTAACAAAATAAATAAAATGCCATAAAATATAGTTAATACTATATTTTAAAAACAAGTCAATATGCTGCTTGCAGAAACCCTTGTATAAGGATTAATAGCCCCCGTGTCTATTTGAGTTTGACTCCTTTGGTCTAGATTCACCATCATGTGGTGGATGAGATGCTTTTAAATTAAAAGAGATTCACCACCCCTCCCCAATTCCCCCTTCCCCCATTCTTGAGTAACCATTTTCCTTTAGATAGATTAGGTCTAAGATAGATCCGCCTTATAATGAATTCTGATCTATGATGAAAAGTATTATAGTGACATTTATATCTTTGACACTTAATGAGTAAAATGCTAATTGCATGCAAATTTGCATGCTTTATTTGTGATCTGACAGCTGAAGTGCTTTCTGTGTTTAGATTGCAGCCTTGGCTACCCCTATCTGAGCACAAATTCACAGAGAATCTGTGTCAAAGGCACATAGGAGGAAAACTGCCTATCCATTTTTACCTCATTTATTTTCAGGGACAAAATCATTAACTTTATTGATTTGGCTGCTTATTGAGTTGTGTTCATTAGAGATTTTTGCATCATTTCTTTTCAATGCACCTTCTCCCCACCCCCCTGCTGTTCAGTACGCCTCTGCATTGCACTAATTCTGAAAGCTAGTTATTGATGAAATGTGAGAAAGCCTCTGAGAGGAAGACAAATACATTATGGCTAGGACTGAATGAATGGGGCCTTATTCCTGTCTCTCCAGAGGTTAATCTGACTCTGGCCAAGCCTTGGAAATTCTGACTGGGAAAGGTCCAGGGAATTTGCTCCAATCTGGAGCAATTCCAAATCATCTTTGATCCATAGAACCCTTGGGATGTTGGAACAATTAAGGTACTATTGCTAAGACTTGGTCTTGGTATAGGCTGGTCCTGGAATTAATTCAGCCAGCCAATCTTGCCTTAAAACTTTTGCATTGGATACATCTCACATTCCTGGAGGTCTCCAGACCAGTAATCACTTAGAGCAGATACATAGCAACTCATGGAACCAGGCTGGGCTACTTTTATATCTGGCCTCTTAATGGTGAGGGTGGTAGGTTTTGAAGCATATGTTTTATTCTTCTGAATTATTGTCAGTGAGGGCTCACAGTAAGTTGGATTTTCTGGAATGCTAAATTCCAGTACTAAGTTCCTTTCCTCTCTCATTACCTGCAGCTTCGATGGCACCCACACGGAAGAGTGACTTTGCCAAGCTGGTAACAAGGGCCCTCTTGACAGGGGCCTGTGTATCCCTGGTCAATGCCTGTGTGGCAGGTAGGTGCCTCTGTCAACTGTCCTCATGGCTACTTATTGGTTTGGAACAGGACATATCCAAGAATAGTGATTGATTCTATCTAATTATCCAAACATCTAGGTAGAGAGAAGGTAACCCAATCCTATAGGATAAAGGAAAATCCAAGGGTTCTGAATTTACATTCCAAAGGACAGAGAAACCTCAGGAATGGGTTTAGGGCCTGCTTCATGTCTGATATTTTTATCTCCATCCAGGAATCCTCTATGTCCCCAGGGGGGCTGAGGCCAACTGTGCCTCTTTCCTGAACACAACAAATTTCACCAGTCCTAGTTATGAGATCTACGTGTGCTGCAGAGAATTCTTCCAGAGGTGAGGACCTTGTGATTCCTGGCTCCTTCTGCATCCCCTCAAAGGAGTCTCTTTATGGCAGAGGAATTGGTCAGGGGTCAGGTACTAACCTAAGGGGGAGGTACTAACCATGGAAACAATTTATATTATCTGAGTGCTAAATGTACCATGTGAAATGGAAAGGTTAGAAACTGTTCTTACATAGTAAGGGAATGTAGGAAGGAATTGGTTGCAGTTGTGGATAGGTAGATAAAAGGGAAAGGATGGCAGAGCCTGACTTTTTGGTCATGAGTGGTAAAGGTGAGGGGAAGAGGGACATCATGGTTGAAGATTATAAAGTCAAGTTCACCCACCTCTCCTCCCACAAAAAAGGGGGATATTTCAAGAAGGAGGTAGTTTTAGGATGCATAAAAGTATTATATTAAATTTATGTAATTCATTCGTCTCAAGGAGTAGTAAGACTGAAAATACATGAAAATAGGTTAGGTTTTAAAGGTGAGATCTATACCAAGATATTAATGGAAGTTAGTCCTTGAGAACCATGATGGGTTTTCACCAAAATGCCTTCTACAATTGTCAAAGGCAGACTTCTAAGCGAGATAGACTGCTAGCGTTAGATATTATCACAGTTTGTTATGGTAATCCAGGAAAAGCAGAATTTCTTAACCTGGGCTCTGTGAACTTCTATTTTTAAAAATATTTTTATAATGATTTCAATGTAATTGGTTTCCTTTGTATTCCTATGTATTGAATTTTATGCATTTAAAAATATTATTCCAAGAAAGGGAATAGGTTTCCAAGGCCGCTACAGTGTTACAATGTCCATGACACAACTAAGATTACGAATCCCCATGTTGTAAAGATCACTCCAAAAGTAAAAATAGGTAGGTGGCTTTGTTTTGAGCTAAACTATGTTCTCGCTGATGAACACCACCCAAATGAAGTGTTTTTCCCCTGTCCTTTTTTTGCTCACCTAAGCCTGTGTTGACGTTGTACCTAGAGCCCCCGTCCTGGGAGCGATTTGGAACTAGGACAAGGCAGGATTCCTGCCTTACTGATTTACGCTACTCCTGGAGCCTGATCTTCCTTCCTTTGTGACCCAAGGGGAAAGAGGGTTGTTGTGTCCAATGAGCTATTAGATATAGGATGCCAGAGAAAACAGGACAAGTAACTGATGGGCCCAGAATCCCATTTTTCAAAGATTTATTAGCCAGCTAAGAACTTTAAACTAGGAAGCTTCATCAGCCCTGTCAAAGACATATGCAAAACACAGATGTATACCCAGGAATACTCATAGACCCTCATCCATCTCTGAATACATTCCCTTTCAGTGGGGACTAAGCACCTGCAAGCATCGTGGAGAAAGGTTTTCTTTTCAAGGAAATCATTTTGTGAAGGTTCTATTTCCTTGGATTGTTATGAAGTTAAAAAGGGTTCACCAAACCTCTGCAGGGCAAAGTTCTTTTTGTGCTTGTTCATTTGTTTGTTTTCCCCAGTGGATGTGGCTGATACTTTTGGTCTCTACTTAGCTCTGTATATCTTCTTTGCTTACTGTCCCAGTACCCAGGACCTAGGTTCAAATTTTGGGTCTGTCATTTACTACCTCTGTGAACAAAAAAGGGATGTACAGGTATTCAGGAAGACTAGTGGTGCAAGGAGTAAAAGCAGTGACTTGCTTAAGCTCTCCCCCAAACCCCTCCAAATACCTGTAAAAAAAGGCTCTAAACAAATTCTAAAGCAGCAGAAGCCACAAAAAGACAGAGTGAAACAAATTTACAGCCCAAGACAGCCTGGGTGGTTGATTGGAAAGGTATATTGTGCCAGGCAGGGAGAGAAGCACAGTTTGGTGTGGGAGTGCAGGCAAAGACCAGGCCTCAGTGAACCTGGAGCAGGCCTCAGAGGACTGAATCACAGGCAGCTGTGGCAGTTTCCAGACTTCTCAACCCAGGAACGACACAGACAACTTAGAAGGTCAGCGGAATAAGTCTGTGACCACAGTGAGAGAGAAGGTTGGTCCCAGCCCCAGTCCCTGGCTCAGCTGCAGGGCGACAGCTGCTTCCTGAGCTTCTGGTCCACAGACTGAGAGGGAATTGGGTGGCTGACCAGAGGGGGATTGCAGGATTCTCTTTGCAAGTGCTGAGGCAGGAATCTCTTGCTTTGCCCGTACTTGGATCTGGGTCACAGTTCTGGATGTTGATCCTGAGGAGAAGAGGAGTGCTGGCGTGGTAGAGCTTGTAGTGGTGATAGCGAGGAAATCCTCCTCATAGTTCCAAGACAGAAAAGAGTGCTTGTGGTCACTCATCAACAAGAGCACAGGCCAGGAAAGGAGTAAAACCTCGCCCTTGATCCTACCACCTTGGAAGAACTGAAGACTTACAGGTCCCTAGAAGTGTCTGTGAAAACAGCTGCACAAAACCCCCAAAGCTTGGGACAGTACATTCTCCACACTGGAAGCAGACCCCTACCTTAACAAAGAGTTTAAAACTCAAGAAATTGACTGGGATCATGAGCAAACAAAGGTGCAAAAAAAGTCCGTCCATAGAATCTTTCCTTGGTGACAAAGAAGATCAAAACGTACAACCAGAAGAAGACAACAAAGTCAAAGCTCCTACATCCAAAGCCTCCAAGAAAAATATGAATCAGTCCCAGGCCATGGAAGAGCTCAAAAAGGAGTTTGAGAAGCAAGTAAGAGAAGTAGAGGGAAAACTGGGAAGAGAAATGAGAGTGATGCAAGAAAATCATGAAAAACAAGTCAACAGCTTGCTAAAGGAGACCCAAAAAAATACTAAAGAAAGTAACACCTTAAAAAATAGCCTAACCTGAATGGCGAAAGAGGTCCAAAAAGCCAATGAGGAGAAGAATGCCTTAAAAAGCAAAATTGGCCAAATGGAAAAGGAAGTCCAAAATCTCACTGAAGAAAATACTTCCTTAAAAATTAGAATAGAACAATTGGAAGCTAGTGACTTTATGAGAAATCAAGACACTGTAAAACCAATTCAAAAGAATGAAAAAATAGAAAACAATGTGAAATATTTCATTGGAAAAAACTGACCTGGAAAATAGATCCAGGAGAGAGAATTTTAAAATTATTGGACTATCCAAAAGCCATGATCAAAAAAGGAGCCTAGACATCATCTTTCAAGAAATTTTCAAGGAAAACTGCCCTGATATTCTAGAACCAGAGGGTAAAATAGAAATGGAAAGAATCCACTAATCACCTCCTGAAAGAGATCCCCAAAGGAAAACTCCTAGGAATATTGTAGCCAAATTCCAGAGTTCCCAGGTCAAGGAGAAAATATTGCAAGCAACCAGAAAGAAACAATTCAAATATTGTGGAAACACAATCAGGGTAGCACAAGATTTAGCAGCTTCTATGTTAAGGGACTGCAAGGCATGGAATATAATATTCTGGAGGGCAAAGGAGATAGGATTACAGCCAAGGATCATCTACCCATCAAAACTGAGTATGATCCTTCAGGGGGAAAAATGGACATTAAGTGAAATAGAAGACTTTCAAGCATTCTTGATGAAAAGATCAGAGCTGAATAGAAATTTTGACTTTCAAATATAAGACTCAAGTGAAACATGAAGAGTTAAACAGGAAAGAGAAATCATAAGAGATATATTAAGGTTGAAATGTTTACATTCCTCCATGGAAAGATGATATTTGTAACTCATGAGACGGTAGTTGGAGGGAAAAAATTATATGTATGTAGATAGATAGATAGATAGATAGATAGATAGATAGATAGATAGATAGATAGATAGATAGATAGATAGATAGAGGGCACAGAGTGAGTTGAAGATGAAGGGGTGATATCTGGAGAATAAAATTAAGGGGTGAGAGAGGATTATACTGGGAGAAGAAGAAAGGGAGAGGTAGAATGGGGTAAATTATCTCACATAAAACAGACAAGAAAAGGCTTTTACAGTGGAGGGGAAATGGGGGAAGGTGAGAGGGAATGAGTGAATCTTATTCTCATAGGATTTGGCTTAAGGAGGGAATAACATACACACTCAATTGGGTATGGAAAGCTATCTTTCCCTACAGGAAAATAGTGGGGGAAGGGGACAAGAGAGCAGGGGGATGATAGGGGGAGGAAGGGGGTAATCAGAAGCAAACACTTCTGAGGAGGTACAGGGTCAAAAGAGAGAATAGAATAAATGGGGATGGGGGCGGGATAGGTTTAAGGGAAATATGATTTTTTACAACATGACTACTATGGAAGTGTTTTGCATAACTACACATGTATAACCTATAAAAAAAGAAAGAAAGAAATCTCTCCTGCCCTACAAGAAAATAGAAGAGGAAGAGGATAAGAGAAGGGTGGGGGAAGATAGAAGGGAGGGCAGATTAGGGGAAAAAGTATTCAGAATACACGCTGTCTTGGAGTTGGGGGAGGGACAAGATGAGAAGAAAATTTGGAACTCATAATCTTATGGAAGTGAATGTTGAAAACTAAAAATAAATAAATTAATAGATATTAAAAAAAAAAAAGACTAGTGGTATGAGGGCTGTTGAGTCCTTTTCAAGATTGTTTTCCACCTTTGGTGTCTACCTATTACCCAATTCTCACCTGTGGCTCCAAGACGCTATTGCATGTGCAGCAGTCACACCCTGCCTGGTAAAACTATCTAGGCAGAGGGACTAAACTATGTTGAGGGAAGCTGATGGGCCTTAAATCCATCAATGAGTTAGAGGGGTATCTACCCCAAGCATGTGAAGACTTCTCTAGCCAATGGGTGGATAAGAACAATTTGTTCCAAAGAGCCATGAAGTGGCAGAAGCAGGCACTGTGGAGTGCTTAGAGCTTGGTTGGACATAGAAGATGTCAAGGTCATCCATCCTAGGCCATCACCAGTCATCTTGACTTTTGTCTTGCCACTAAACTTTGATGACTCTGGAAGAAAGTGAGACTGATAATTTCATGTAATTCTGCCTCACTTAAATCCAATTTATGCATGAGTCAAAAGATATCACCTATACCATTTTACCATTTTTACCTGCTTTGAAGTCTTGTGGCAATGGGCAAGTGATGAAGCAGCAGGTGCAGATAGACTGGGGGCCATAGTCACAACCCTGCACACAGGTGGTGCAGGTATAGGGTCATCTTCCTGGACTGAAGCTACAGTGAGATGTGGCAGCTCTCTGGGAGTCTGAGCAACCTTTTTTAAGCAGTGTATTACTCACCTCCTGGCGTGAGGAAGGGGCTAGAAAAGATGTCCTAAAGGCTACCTAACTGAATCCTGGCCTGCTTCAGCAGGTGAGGATCTTACCTTGGGCAATAGAAACACAAAAAAATGTACAGAAACTTTTGTAGAGGTGATTCCACTCACCATGTGAGTATATGGTGAGATACATGCTTATGTACAAGAAAGCATGTGCAGTAGACCTAAAAGATGAATCGCTCTTGTTGTGAGAGAGCTCAACAGGTATCACATCTAAATAGCAGCCCTAAATGAAACCAGGCTGGAAAATGAAGGCCAGCTTACTGAAGTTGGAACTGGATTCACGTTTTTCTAGAGTGGCTGAAGTGATGGGGAACACCATGAGGCTGGTGAAGGTTTTGCAATCAAAACTAATATAGTCTACAAGCTTGTATGCCTCCCAAAAGGTGTAAATGATAGACTTATGACACTCATGACCACTTTCAGGAAAGCACCACATCACCATCATCAGTGCATATGCTCCCACCGTGATGAACCCTGATGAGGTCAAAGAAAAATTTTATGAAGACCTGGAGACCCTCATCATCAATGTGCTGAAAGAGGACAAGCTTCTAATTCTGGGTGACTTTGATACCAGAGTAAGAACAGACTAGCAGACATGGCAGTGAGTCCTTGGGAGGAATGGAGTCAGAAATAGCAACAGCAATGGTCACTTACTCCTGAAGACTTCTTTGTCTCATGACTTTCTCATCATCAACATTGTTTTCTGTTTACCTAAATACAATAAAACTTCATGAATACACCCTCATAGCATTGGCATTTAACGTTGGCATTTAATAGGCCATATAATTGTAAGGAGAAGAGACAAGATGTGAGAGTAATGAAGATGATGTGTAGTACAGAGTGCTGGACTGATCATATACTTATCCTCTCCAAACTAAACATTCTCATTCAACAAAAGCAACAGTCCCAAGGCAGGACGACTACCAGAAGACTTAATGTCTACGGATTAGAGCACTTCTCCAAGTGTGAACAGTTTGTTCCTGACTTGGAGGGAACTGAGCCAACACACAGTTGGCAACAGTGGAGCAGAAAAAGGAGTGAATAGCTTTCAGAGATTTGATGTACAGCACTGCATTTACTCATCTGGGCCAGAACACCTGCAAACATCAAGATTCATTTGACAAAAATGGTGGGGAAATTCAGAAGCTGCAAATGAAAAGTGTGAACTACACTGAGTTTACTACGGATAATTCATCTGTCTCTAAGAAGGTAGCGTTTAACTCCATCAAAAGTAAAGTGCAAGCAAAGCTTAGAGAAATGCAGATTCTTGGTTCAGTAAGAAGGCAGATGAAATTCAATTTTATTCTGATGGTAACAATCCAAAACACTTTTATGATGCCCTGAAGACTACTTATGGACCAAAGATCTTTGGTGCATCTCAGTTACTCAGGGCTGATGGAACCACTATAAAGGTAAAGGAAATAGGTTGTTCTGTGACAATCACAGGGGACTCTCTCTTAGGCATTGCCAGCAAGATTCTTGCCAGAGTCCAACTTATTAAAATTATCCTTCACCTGGAAGATGGTCATCTACCCAAGAGCCAGTGTGGCTTCAGAAAAGACTAAGGAATCATTGATATGGTGTTTGCTGCCTAACAACTTCAGGAGAAATGCCAGGTGCAGAACAGAGATCCGTGCACAATGTTTGTTGATCTGACCAAAGCATCTGATACTGTCAGTCGTGAGGGCTTGTGGAAGATCATGGCAAAATTGGTTGACTGGAGAAGTTCTTTAGTGTTGTATATCAGTTTCATGATGGCATGCTTGCCAGGGTTCTGGATGATGGACAATGCTCTTGTGCTTTCTCAGTCACCAATGGAGTAAAGCAGGGCTATGTGCTTGCTTCCATGCTTCTTTTTATTATTTTTTAAATTTATTTATTTTGATTTATCAACAGTCTCTTCCACATGCTTTTGAGTTTAAAATTTTTCTCCCTCTTCCTTCCCACCACCCTCCCCAAGATGGCACACAATCTGATATAGGCTATACGTATACATTCCTATTAAACATATTTTCACATTAGTGATGTTGTAAGTAAGAATTAGAACCAAAAGGAGGAACCACCAGAAAGAGGAAACAAAACTCAACAGAAGAAAAAAAATAGCAAATAGTATGCTTTGATCTGCATTCAAACTCCATAGTTTTTTCTTTGGATGTGGGTAGCATTTGCCATCACAAGGCCTTTGAAGATGTCTTAGATCCTTGTATTGCTGGGAAAGGTTAAGTTGATCAATATTAGTCATCATACAACATGGCTGTTATTGTGTACAATGTTCTCTTGATTCTGCTCACTTCACTCAGCATCAGACCACACAAGTCTTTCCAGGTTTTTCTGAAGTCAGCCTGTTCATTATTTCTTATAGCACAATAGCATTCCATTACATTCATATACCACAACTTGTTCAGCCATTCCCCAATTGATGGGCATCCTCTCAATTTCCAATTCTTTGCCACCACAAAAAGAGCTGCTATAAATATTTTTGTACATGTGGGTCCTTTTCCCATTTGTATGATCTCTTTGGGATATAGCCCTAGAAATGCTTTTGCTGGATCAAAGGGTATACACATTTTATAGCCCTTTGGGCATAGTTCCAAATTGCTTCTCAAAATGGTTGGATCATTTCACAACTCCACCAACAGTGCATTAGTGTTCCAATTTTCCACATCTCCAACATTTATCATTTTCTTGTTTTGTCATCTTGGCTCCCATGCTTCTTTGTATAATGTTTTCAGCAATGTTGTCCGACACCTTCAACAAAAACAGCATAAAGGTCCGCTACTGCATTGGTGGTAAATTATTTAACTTGAAAAGGCGACAAGCCAAGACTAAAGTGGAGGGAGAGTATGTGTGTGACTTTTTGTTCGAAGATGATTGTATACTTGAGGCTGAAATGCAACAGAATATGGATCAATTCTCTGCTGCTTATACTAATTTTGGCCTAGCAGTTAACACCAAGAAAACACAGGTGCGCCACGAGTCAACACTGCACCATTCATGAGCAGAACCATTGGTTACAGAAAATGGAGAAATCTTGAATGCTATGGATAAGTTCTCTTACCTTGGCATTATACTTTCTAGGGATGTCCACCCAGATGATGCAGTTGACACACACATTGCCAGAGCTAGCTCAGTGTTTGGCAGGTTCCAAAGGAAAGTATAAGAGAGAAGAGGTATTAGACTGCCTACCAAACTGAAGGTCTACAGAGCCTTTGCATTGACCTTGTTGTTGTATACCTGTGAAACCTGAACGATTGACCAGTGCCATGCTAGGAAACTGAATCACTTCCATTTGAATTGTCTTAGGAAGGTTCTGAGGATCACCTGGTAAGATAGGGTACTAGACACTGAGGTCCTTTCTTAAACTGAACTGCCAAGCATTCAAACTCTACTGCAGAGAGTGCAACTCTGATTGGCTGACCACATAGCCTGAATGTGTTTGCTTAAAAGACTATTTTATGAGGAACTCATACAAAGCAAGTGCTCACATGGAGGGCAGAAGAAGCCATGCAAGGACACTCTCAAGGGCTCTCTTAAGAACTCTGGAATCAGAGAGGATCCTGGGAAGATGGAGAAGTAGGTCAGAAAATTCCAAGCTCTCCAGATTTCCCCCACAAATAAGACAAAATAGTGCCTCAGGGCAAACAGAATGGGTAAAAATAAAGAAGAGTAGGTGTATAACAGTGGTCCTCTTAGGACAAAGGTCCCAGTGAAGTATAAACATCTCCAGGCTAGTTTCCCTGAAACAGTAAATAGTGAGCCCTGGGGCTAGATCAGTTAGGAGGTAATCTCTGCCCCAGCCACAGGAATTTTTACCTCCTGGACAGTGGGTTCTGTGCAGGGGAAGACTGAGGGAGCCTCTGCTAATAAGGGATGCCAGGCCCAGCTGTGCTGCTGAGAGGTGGCTGTGGGCAAGAAGGAACCAGCACATGCCTGGTGAGTGCAGAAGTAATGGGGTGGGGATGCCGCTGGCTGTGGGCACTTATGGGAGGGCAGAGTTCTTGGTTTCAGTTCCAAGCCATAGGGGACAAGTAAAGTGGGCTTTGAGAGCAGAAATACCATCCCCCATACCCCAGGACCAAAGGTGATTACAACACAGGATGATATAAATTTTTAAAATGACCAGCAAAGGAGAAAGAACCCAACCATAGAAAGTTACTGGGGGAATAGAGAAGACCAAGGTTCATCTTCAGAGGAGTATATTGAAGCAAAAAAAAAAAAAAAGCCTCTCCTACCCCATGTCATCATACCAGGGGGAGATCCTGAACCCCAGGTGGTGGAACAGGCAAGCCCCAACACCAGGACCCTCAAGTGCCTCAATACTGGCAGAGGAACCGGTGGAAACCAGCTCAGAAAACCACCACATACCATGGCATACTCTGGCAGCCAAGTCTCCTGGTGCCTCAGCAAAGCTCTGGGAAGCACAACTCCAAGAGGAAAAGCTCCAGGCAGAGAAACATCCTGCAGCAGTGAAACATCCATCTGCAAGGAGCCAAGGAAAGGAGCAAAAGCCCCAGGTGAGCAGGCATCCTCCTGGGGCCACACTCCCCATCTACCCCTAGAGCTCCAGTGTTGCTGACTCCAGCCCAACACCAGGGCTTCCAGAACCCTAGAGCCTCCACTGCCAGCATCTGAAGCCCCAGCACACAAAGCCAGTGACCAGGCCTCAGGCTCACAGCACAAGAAGCTGGGTCAGTGCCCCCTGCTCCCCAGCAGGAGAGCTTAATTTTTTTAAAGGCCAAAAAATAAGCAAACACCATGACCATAGATTCTTATTATGGTGACAGTGAAGATCAAGGCAGAAATTCTGAAGAGGACAACATTGTCAACAAATCCATATCCAAAACCTCAAAAGTGAATGTGTACTGGTCTGAAGCCCAAAAAGCCTTCTTGGAAGAGCTTAAAAAGGATTTTAAAAGTCAAATTAGAGAGGTAGAAGAAACATTGGAGAAAGAAATGAGAGGTATGCAAGGCAGAGTCAATAGCTTGAAAAAAGGAAGGACAAAAATTAATTGTAGAAAACAAGTCCTTAAAAAATATAATTGGCCAACTGGAAAAAAAAGTACACTGAAGAAAACAATTCCTTAAAAAGCAGAATTGGCCAAACAGAAAATGGGACACAAAAACTCACTGAGGAGAACTCTTTAAAAAGTAAAATGGGCCAAATGGAAAAGGAGGTACAAAATCTAATAGAAGAAAATAATTTGTTAAAAAATTAGAACTGGGCAAGTGGAAGTTAATGACTCTATGAGAGAGCAAGAATCAGTCAAACAAACAAAAGAATGAAAAAATAGACGAAAACATAAAATACCACATTGGTAAAACAACTGACCTGAAAAACAGATCCAGGAGAGACAATTTAAAAATTATTGGTCTACCTGAAAACCACGATTAAAAAAAAGAGCCTGGACAGCATCTTTCAGGAAATCATCAAGGAAAACTGCCCTGAGGTCCTAGAACCAGAGGGTAAAATAGCCATAGAAAGAATCCATCAATGACCTCCTGAAAAAGATCCCAAATTGAAAACACCAAGGAATATAGTTGCCAAATTCCAAAATTACCAGGTCAAAGAGAAATACTGCAAGCAGCCAGGAAGAAACAATTTCAATATCATGGAACCACTGTCAGGATTACTCAGGACCTTGCAGCTTCTACATTAAAAGATTGTAGGGCATGGAATATGACATTCCATAAGGCAAAGGAGCTTGGATTACAACCAAGGATCAACTACCCAGCAAAAATGAGCATAACCTTTCAGGGGAGGAGATGGCCATTCAAGA
The DNA here is from genome assembly GCF_900497805.2 of Vombatus ursinus. Taxonomy (NCBI): domain Eukaryota; kingdom Metazoa; phylum Chordata; class Mammalia; order Diprotodontia; family Vombatidae; genus Vombatus; species Vombatus ursinus. The sequence continues at coordinate 16,626,835 of NW_020954572.1, read as the reverse complement.
AGTAGGGGACTTCCAAACCTTTCTGATAAAAAGACCAGAGCTAAACAGAAAATTTGATCTTCAAATACAAGACTCAAGAGAGATATAAAAAGGTAAACAGGATAGAAAAAAAACAACCTGTTATTCATAAGGGCAAATTGTTTACATCCATACAAGGGAAGAGGACACTTGTAACTCTTGAGAACTTTACTGTTATTACACCATTTTAAAGGGGTATACATAGACAGAGTGGGTGGGTATAAGTTGACTTTGATGTAATGATAAAAAAAATCTAATTAAGGGGGTTAAATGGATCTAAGCAAGTGGACTAATGGGATCTAATTAAGGGATTGTACTGAGAGAAAAGGAAATGAGGCAGACAAGGGTAAATTATATTACAGGAAAAGACACAAAAACCTATTACAGTAGAGGGAAAGAAGGGAGGGAGATGAGCATTGTTTGAACCTTACTCTCATCTGATTTGGCTCAAGGAGGGAACATAATCAGTCTGGTATAGAAATCTAACTTGCCCTATAGGCAGTAGGAGGGAAAAGGGGAAAGAAAATGGAGGGGGGATAGAAGGGAAGGAAGAAGTAGTAAGGGGAAAGGGGAAGAAAAGGGAGGGGGCTAATAGAAGGGAGGGGAGAATGAGAGCAGTGGGACTGAGGGAGTGAGTGGTCAAAAGCAAAACATTAGTGAGTTAGGAAAGGGAGAAAGGAGAAAGAAAAGCATTAACAGTGGGGAAATAGGATGGAGAGAAAGACACAGATGGTGATCATAACTGTGAATGTGAATGGGATGAACTCTCCTATAAAACAGAAGTGGATAGCAGAGTGGATTAAAAACCATAATCTTACAATATGTTGTCTACAGGAAACACATTTGAAGCAGAGTGATACACACAGAGTAAAGGTAAAAGGCTAGAGTAGAATATATTATGCTTCAGCTGAAGTAAAAAAAGCAGGGATGGCAATTCTGATCTCAGACAAAGCAAAAGCAAAAATAGATCTTATCAAAAGAGATAAGGAAGGAATCTACATCTTGCTAAAAGGCACCATAGACAATGAAGTAATATCATTACTAAACATATATGCACCAAGTGGTTTAGCATCCACATTCTTAGAGGAGAAGTTCAGGGAGTTACAGGAAGAAATAGACAGCAAAAATATACTACTGGGGCACCTCAACCTCCCCCTCTCTGAACTAGATAAATCTAACCACAAAATAAACAGGAAAGAAGTTAAGGAGGTGAATAGAATTTTAGAAAAGTTAGATGTGGTAGATATGAAATTAAGAAAACTATTGAACTTATAAATACAACTAAGAGCTGGTTTTATGAAAAAAAAAATAAAATAGATAAGCCTTTGGTTAATTTAATTAAAAAAAGAAAGAGGAAAACCAAATTACCAGTATCAAAAATGAAAAGGGTGAATCTACCACCAATGAAGAGGAAATTAAAACAATAATTAGGAACTATTTTGCCCAACTGTATGCCAATAAATTTGATGATCTTAGTGAAATGGATGAATATGTACAAAAATATAGATTGCCTAGATTAACGAAAGAGGAAATAAAATACTTAAACAATCCCATTTCAGGAAAAAAAAATTCAACAAGCCATCAATGAACTCCATAAGAAAAAATCTCCAGGGCCAGATGGATTTACAAGTGAATTCTATCAAACATTCAAAGAACAATTAATTCCAATACTATATAGACTATTTAGAAAAATAGGTGAAGAAGGAGTCTTGCCAAATTTTTTTTATGATACAAATATGGTGCTGATATCTAAACCAGGAAGAGTCAAAACAGAGAAAGACAATTATAGACCAATTTCCCTAATGAATATAGATGCAAAAAATTTAAATAAAATATTAGCAAATAGATTACAGCAAGTTATCACAAAAATAATACAATATGACCAGGTAGGATTTATACTGAGAATGCAGGGTTGGTTCAATATTAGGAAAACTATTAGCATAATTGACCATGTCAACAACAAAACTAACAGAAACCACATGATCATCTCAATAGATGCAGAAAAAGCATTTGAAAAAATACAATACCCATTTCTATTAAAAACACTAGAGAGCATAGGAATAAATGGAGTCTTCCTTAAAATGATAAGGAGCATCTACCTAAAACATTCAGCAGGCATCATATGTAATGGGGATAAGCTAGAAGCATTTCCAGTAAGATTGGGGGTGAAACAAGGATGTTCATTATCACCACTGTTGTTCAATATAGTACTGGAAATGTTAGCTTTAGCAATAAGAGAAGAAAAAGAAATTGAAGGTATTAGAATAGGCAAAGAAGAAACAAAGCTATCAATCTTTGCAGATGATATGATGATATACTTAGAGAATCCTAGAGAATCAAGTAAAAAACTACTTGAAATAATAAACAACTTTAGCAAAGTTGCAGGCTGTAAAGTAAACCCATGTAAATCATTGACATTTCTATATATTACCAACAAAATCCAGCAGCAAGAGATAGAAAGAAATTCCATTTAAAGTTATAGTAGGCATTATAAAATATTTAGGAGTCTACCTACTGAAACAAACCCAGGAACTATATGAACACAATTACAAAACACTTTTCACATAAATAAAGTCAGATCTAACTAAGTGGAAAAACATCAGTTGCTCATGGGTAGGCCAAGCTAATAAAATAAAAATGACAATTCTACCTAAGCTAATTCACTTATTCAGTGCCATACCAATCAAACTACCAAAAAATTATTTTATGGAGCTAGAAAAAAATAATAACAAGATTCTTTTGGAATAACAAAAGGTCCAGAATATCAAAGGAACTAATGAAAAGAAATGCAGGGGAAGGTGGCCTAACCATTCCAGATCTTAAATTGTATGATAAAGCAGCAATCATCAAAACTACTTAGTACTGGCTAAGAAACAGAGTGATGGATCAGTGGAATAGGTTAGGTATGCAAGACACAGTAGTCAATGACTATAGTGATCTACTATTTAATCTACCTAAAGACCCCAGCTTCTGGGATAAGAACTCGCTATTTGACAAAAACTGCTGAGAGAACTGGAAAAGAGTATGGCAGAAACTAGGCATAGACCAAAATCTTACACCATATACCAAAATAAAATCAAAATGTGTTCATGATTTAGATATAAAGGCTGATACTGTAAGCAAACTGGGAGAGCAAGGAATAGTTTACCTGTCAGATTTATGGAGAACAGAAGAATTTATGACCAAACAAGAGATAGAGAACATTATAAAATGCAAAATGGATAATTTTGATTATATCAAATTGAAAAGTTTTTGCACAAAGTCAATGCAACCAAGATTACAAGGGAAACAGAAAACTGGGGAAAAAATTTTACAACCAGTATCTCTGATAAGGGCCTCATTTCTAAAATATATAGAGAACTAAGTCAAATTTATAAGAATTCAAGTCATTCCCCAATTGATAAAGGGTCAAAGGATATAAACAGGTAGTTCTCAGAGATGAAGAAATTAAAGCTATCTATAGTCATATGAAAAAATGTTCTAAATCACTATTGATTAGAGAAATATAAATCAAAACAATGCTGAGGTACCACCTCACACCTATCAGATTGGCCAACATGACAAAACAGGAAAATGATAAATGTTGGAGAAGATGTGAGAAAATTGGAACACTAATGCATTGTTGGTGGAGTTGTGAAATGATCCAACCATTTTGGAGAGCAATTTGGAAACATACCCAAAGGGCTATAAAAATGTACATACCCTTTGACCCAGCAATACCACTTCTAGGTGTGTATCCCAAAGAGATCATGAAAAAGAGAAAAGGACCCACATGTACAAAAATAATTATAGCAGCTCTTTCTGTGGTGGCAAAGAATTGGAAATTGAGGGGATCCCCATCAGCTGGGGAATGGCTGAACAAGTTGTGGCATATGAATGTAATGGAATACTATTGTGCTATAAGAAATGATGAGCAGGCAGACTTCAGAAAAACCTGGAAAAACTTAAATGAACTGATGCTGAGTGAATTGAGCAGAACCAGGAGAATGCTGTACATAGTAACAGCGATGTTGTGTGATGACTAACTTTGATAGACTTAACCTTTCTCAGCAATGCAAGGATCTAAGACATCTCCAAAAATCTCATGATGGAAAATACTATCCACATCTAGAGAAAGAACCATTGAGTTAGAATGCAGATGGAAGCATACTATTTGCTCTTTTTTTCTCTTCTGTTTTGTTTTATTTCCTCTTTCTTGTGGTTCCTCCTATTAGTTCTAATTCTTCCTTACAACATGACTAATGTGAAAATATGTTTAATAGAAATGTATATGTAGAGCCTATATCAGATTGCACATTGTCTTGGAGAGGGAGGGAGGAGGCAGGGGGAGAAAAATTTAAAACCCAAAAGTATATGGAAGTGATTGTTGAAAACTAAAAATAAATTAATAAAAAATTTAAAAAAAATAAAAGAAAATTAGAATTGGGCAAGGGGAAGTCAGCAAATGAGAGTCCAAGAAATAACAAAACAAAATATAAAGAATGAAAAAATAGAAAAGAAAGTGAAACGTTCACAAGAAAAACAACTGATCTGTTAAAACAGGAATAATCAGACTACCTGAAAGCTATGATCAAAAAAAGAATCTTGATACAATAATACAAGAAATAATTAAATTGTCCTAAAGTATTAGAACAAGAGAGGAAAGTAGAAATAGAAAAAAATCCACTGATCACCACGTGAAAGAGATCCTAGGAGGAAAACCTATAAAAATACCATAGCTAGATACTGAAACCCCTGGCTCAAGGAGAAAATATTATGACAAACAAGGAAAAAAAATTCAAATATGGCAGAGCTACAATTAGAAACACACAAGACCTAGCAGAGAGTACAATAAAAGACTGGAGGTCTTGGAACACTATATATAGAAGAGCAAAAGAACTGAGGTTGTGGCCGAAAACATAGTACAGAAATGTTAAGCATAATCCTGAACAAAAAAAATGGATATTCAATGAATTGCCAGACTTTCAGGATTTTGCTGCAAAAAGACCTGAAATCAATGGAAAATTTGATATGCAAGATCCATACGAAATATAAAGTAAACATCAAAGACTAATTACAAGGAACTCAATAAGGACAGACTATTTTTTATATGAAGAAATGTAAATCATATATTTAAGACTTACCAGTAATTGGGTAGGTCAAAAGAAAGATTGTGGTAGAGCTTAGTATGATGTGATACTAAAAAGTAAACCATCTAGGAAAAGGTAAAAAACAGTAATTACCTTATACAAATGAGGTGCAAGAGGAAAAATGAATACAGATGAATTAGATGGAGGAGGACGGCAGGTAGTTCTGGAACCCTACTCTCATCAGGAATGGGTTAAAGAGGGAACGATATATATAAATCTAGAAGGGTACAACAGTCTTCTAAATTTAGAAAGAAATAAAAGACTAAGGGGATAGGGAGTGGGGAGAGGATAAGGGAAGGAACTTTGGTGGGGGGGTAGATTAAGGAATAGGAGGGCAAGGTAGCAGGTAGAAGTAAAGTAGAGGAGTCAGGAGGGTTGGGAAGTAAGAGACACACACAAACATAAAATAAAGATCAGGAATAGAGTTTATCAGGGGGAAAAAAGCAGGGGTAGTAATCATGATCTCAGAGTTAAAGCTAAAATAGATTTAATCAAAAAAGAAAAATAGGGAAACTACAAGATGTCAGTTATATTAATCAATATTGTTTTAGACTATTAAAATAACTAGAGAGTATAAAGTTGGAATATTGCTGTGGTATAGGAAATGATGAGTTGGTGGACTTAGAAAATATGGAAAGACTTGGACCTATGAAGGAAGATGTTATCCACCCTCAGAGAAACAGAGGACAAACCTCTATAGTACAGTCTTACATAGATGCATATGAATGTATATGTCTATATGTGAGTATGATTACAGATATCTAAGTATATTTATCTGTATGTAAGTGTAGGTATGTATGTGTATATGTTTGTGTGTATATGTGTATATATGTGTGTGTGTGTATCTGTGTAAATTGTAGCCTTCTTGGGGGAGGGAGAGACGAATAAGGAAGAAAAGAACAAAGTAAGAACTGCACAGCAGAAAACAAGAGAAAACTTACAAGGAAGCAAAGAAAAGATGGACAGTTCTGAACACAATGTGGAGTATTTATTATATAGGCTTTCTTGAAATGGAAATATATAGCTATATATTTTGAATCCTCTCTTATGTTCTGCTGTGCACATGGCAATGAGTTTTTTCCTTTTCTTATTTTGTATTTAAGTTTAAAATAAATTAATAAAAATTTTTAAATAAAAAAAAGAACTTTGGAATAGATTGTGAGGCATGGGAGACCCTAGAGTCCAGGACTGTCCAGCATGGTGTTCCTGAATCAAAGAATGTGCTATGCTCTATAGAAGAAGAATTGTAGTAGCTCCCAAGAAACATGAGATGCTCAAATTTAGAGACATCTCCACTTCCAATGTTCATATGGACGGTTTATGCTGGATCTGTGGTTAGAGTCTTCTGAGCTCCTCGTGGTCTGATCAGTCACAGTCAGATATACTGTACCTTGACCCAACATAATGATGTCATTTTGGTCCTCTTCAAGCATGAAGGACAACAACCATCTGTGTGATCTTAGGTAAGTTACTTAAATTTCCTGTAGCCTCACTTTCATCATCAGTAAAATGAGGAGGATGGACGGGGTGACCCCTTAGGTCCCTTCCAGCTTTAAATCTACTTTCTTACGATAATACTTCAGGCTTCTTGTCGTCGTCTTCGTTGTTGTTGTTAAATTGTTTTTCAGTTATGTCTGATGCTCTGTGACCCCATTTGAGGTTTTCTTGGCAAAGATAATGGGGTAGTTTGCCATTTCCTTCTCCAGCTCATTTCACAGATGAGGAAACTGAGGCAAACAGGGCTAAGTGACTTACTCAGGGTCACACAGCTAGTAAAGCATCTGAGGCTGAACTCAGATGAGCTCAGCAGACTCAGTTATTATTATGAGGGTAGCTGGGTGGTGCAGTGGATAGAGTCCACTGAGCTGAGCCTGGAGTCAGGTAGACTCATCTTCCTGAGTTCAAATCCAGCCTCAGACACTTCCTGGTTGTGTGACCCTGGGCAAGTCACTTAACTCTGTTTGCTTCAGTTTCCTCATCTGTAAAATGAGCTGGAGAAGGAAATGGCAAACCACTCCAGTATCTTTGCCAAAAAAACCCCATAAAGGATCAAGAAAAGGCGACCATGACTGAAATGACTGAACAACAACAAAATTATTATGATGAAACTTACAGAACTTAGGTTTCTGACCTCATGGAGTGTAGAGTCTATCGGGGGAATAAAACATTTACACAGACATTGTAATGCATAAAATGACATGTCATCAGAGAGTTGTAAAACAAAGCATTCTGTGAGTCCAAAGGGGATTTGAGAAGGTTTCATGGAGGAAATATTTGCATTACATTTTTAAAGACAGTTGAAATGTCATTCAATTTAAATTTGCTCTTAAATTATTAATCCATTAATATGAAATCCATTTTACTTCACTTTTTAATTCACCATTTTGCTGTCAGTTACCTCAGTGTGTCTGTGATTTCACCAATGTGACTGTTCCTTTCACTTAAACCAATCATAATACCTTCCCAACCCTCCATGCCTTAAGAGATAGTTGTATGTGTTGTTGTGGCCAAAAATAATTACAGCCTGATAGCCAACTGCTGGTGATGAGCCTCTCTGCATCTAGCTGGGCTGGCCCTTGACCGGAAGATGTGTAATCAGTCATCAGGCCATACTCTAGGCCTCTCCAGCTTCGTAGGACCTGACAGACTTTCTGCTCTGCCAGCCTAGCCTTGATGTATTCAGAGTCACATCTGTGCCATCATAAAGCACTGGAGGAGGCCTTTTGTGGAAAAATCTTCCTGCAGTTATAATGATTTGTATGTCTATATTTAGCTCATATCATCCTAAAGTTATAAAGCTGCATTAGGACACCTAAAGCATCTTTTCAGGAAAGACTCCTGCTTTCAGGGATCTGGACCTCTAGGTTATGGTTATAAAGTTTATTTCCACTCAATTGTTCTAGAAATGACTTCTCAAAGAGGGCATGGCTTGGTCATGGTGTGTGTATGCATCGTGATTCTGTCACTTACCTATTCTCTGAGAATGAATGCATGCTGTGTGACATAGTCATAAAACTTTCCTGTGGGCAGTGGCCCAAATTAGCAGCAGGTAGGGCTCTGCGTTCTCTAGTCACATGTAACTCTAGAGGGAAGGGAAGAATACAGGAAAAGAAGCTAAATCTAGAGCTGGAAGGGACTCCAGAGTTCGTCTAGTTCAACCTTATCATTTTACAAATGAGGAAACCGAGGCCCAGGTAACATATGCAACTTGTCCAAAGTTATACATGGAGTATCAGAGGTGAGATTTGAACTCAGGTCCTCTAGCTCCCAATTCAGGAAGCTCTTCTTGAAATTCAACCCTGGGCTTTAAGGAGATGATAAATTTCATTGAGCAACTTGATGACTTCTGATTGTTCAATGTTTCCTTCCTTTTTTAGATATTTGTCTTATTTTTCCTCAATAGAAACTCAATTCTGACCAATTGACACATTTCTCTGGCTTTCCATTTCAGTATCACACTCAACAACACTGGCCAGCTCCCTTTTTCACAGCTCAGGACAAGCCCAGAATTTAGTGCTGAGACCCTTGCCAGCTGCTGTGGATTCTACGACCATACCAACTGTATCAAAAACAGCCTGTTTGTGTAACAATATTTGATCATAGCTCATAGAACCTCAAAGGTCTTTGTAGTCATCTAATCCAGTGGTAACCCCTACAACTGTATATGAATTTAGAAAACAATAAATTAACATGATCTATGTTGTATTATATTTTTAATTCTTTTGTTAAGCATTTCCCAATTACATTTTAACAAGGTTCAGGTTACACTTGAGAGTTCCCAAGTGCCAGATCCATAAGCTTGGTGCCTCTGATATAGTCACCCCTCTCATTTTACAATTAAAACAAAATGGTTTCAAATTCCTTATTAATGTCCAGACTGATTTAATACATGGTTCTGTGAGGTTTTAAATTGTCCAGCCTACAATAAAAGAAACTGAGGCAGAGCTCTGGGATAAGGGCACTTTATTAAATAGTTTACAGTCCCCTCTAATGAAGTGGCCCTCAGCTCTTCCTCATGATCTGAGATGCCCTCGTCCTCCAGGGCCGTATTTTTATAAGGTTTGATACCAGGTTTAATATTTGCATGCTCTAGAGGGGCTCCACAGAATACGGAATCTCGTTGATTGACAGACCTTGCTTTGAGGGCCAAAAATGACGTATGAGCCAAAAATGGTATATCAGCAGGGGGAGTGTCTTGGGCTGAGTAAAGCATGGGACTTTTCCACTAAGTGGTCATAAGAGGGTCACCTGCTCATGTTGGATGAGAAAAAGTGGTTCAGAGGTACAAAAATAAGTTGGGGGATTTTCTATGTAATTGAGTCACCTCTGCCATGCTGGGCTTGATTACCATAACAAGGAAAAACAAGCGTAGAGAGCCTCTAGTCAGCTTCCTATGATTAAGCAAGTGAATTTCCAATCTGCAGTTCACAGCTCTGGGGCCTGATATACAGAACTTATAACCACTATCCCTATGGAATCATATCAAACTGATTAATACTGATTGACATAGAGTAGGGCTCCACATGAATCACTTCTCATAGTTCCTACCGTACAATTAACCCACCAAAGTCTTTAACAATCATGTAAAATTTAAAAATTTCATTTTGGTTCATAGTTCACTGATAAAAGTGAATACTCATGTGGGACCAGACAAATTTTCCCCCCCTGTGCCAAATTAAAGCTTGTCCTAAGAATGAGCTTGGGTTTGAAGGATTAAAAGCATTTCACACAAACTGTTATAAACTTAAGACCAGAAGCTATTGTGGAAATTGGTCAGCAGGGTACAAAGTGGAAATACGGTTTAATGTGTGAGTGATGTGAGATTTGGGGCAAGTGAAGGAAAGGAATGCTTTTCTTAGGTTTGTGGTCGTTTGGGTTTATGAATTTCCATAGTCATGTTTGAAAGGCATATGCATATTTATTGAGAGGGATGAAGTTTCCTTTTAAACATTCTCAAGGCCACTGTATTCTCCATTTCCCCAAGTAAATGTCAATTAAGGCCCTTCACAATTTTGGCCCCACTTTATTTCCAATTTTATTTCATTATCCACTCCTTCATGAAATCTATGTTCCAAACAAACTGAAAACTCCATCTCCTACCACTGTCTCCCATACTCTGCTTCTCAGAATCCTTGCCTATCCTTCAAGGCTCACTCAGCTCAGGGGCCAACTCTTTCTTGAAGCATTGTCTGGGCTCCCCCTCCCGCAGGTTATCAGTGCTATCTCCTTCCTAGAATTGCTTTATAATGTATTTATCTGTGCTTATGTTGTATCCCCAGTAGAATAAAAGCTCACCGAGGGCAAGACACTACTTCTTTTGCATGTTTGTTTGTCTTTCATGGCACCTAGCAAAATGTCTTGAACAGAGACGGACCTTAAAAAATGTTTGTTCGATTGAATTCAATTACTGCACATCCGGCGAAGAGATGTGCGAACCTGTCTAGGGTCTAGGGTCTAGACCACTGAACCTGGTCTGGGTGCGGGAGGGGGAATGGCCATAGCATCCGCCCAGCTGAGACCAAGGAACTTCAATCTGGTGAAGTAAGAAGGGTCTGACGGCCAGCGGAAGAACTGATTCTACAAGGAGGGACCAGAGTTGCCCTGAGTGACCAGTCTAGTCTTGAGAAGAGAGGAGGAAGAAGAGACGAGGCACTGTCGGAGAGGAGAGGTGGGACATGGGGGGGTGGGGCGGAGAATGATGGGGAGGAGCCGGATGGAGGGGGCGGGGCGACAAGAAAGGAAAGAGTGGGGCGATGGGGGCGGGGCGTAAAGAGGGTGGGGCGAAGGGGAGGGGAGGTGCCGGATGGAGGGGCGGGGCAACAAGAAAGGGAAGAGTAGGGCTACGGTGGGGGGGCGGGCGTGTAAAGAGGGTGGGGCAGAGTCCTGGGGGCTCCCCCTCTCGCCCAGCCCCACCCCGCATACATATATATGCATATATATAGAGACTTCAACATTGGAATACTAGTTTTGCATATGCCTTGATACAAGGACCTAAACTAGAGTGGTAGCCCTAGTAGAGAGAAGGCCACAGATGTGAGAGAGGTTTTGGATTAGAACAAATGTCTTAGCAACTGATTAGATATGTGGGGTGAGTGAGGATAAATAATGGAACATAAATCAAAAGTTGTGACCTTGGGTTACTGGAAAGATAGTGATGCCCTCAACAGAAAGTCCCTTTTAAAGAAGAATGGGTTTGGAAGTAAAATAATGAATTTCGTTTTGGACATGTTGAATTTCACATTTTGAATTGGGACATTTTAAAATCCTTAACTTCTTTCAGAGGTCAGTTCAAGTGCTACTTTCTACACGAGGCCGTTACTGCTACCCCTTAGCTACCAGTGCTGACTCTACTTCTCAAAATTACCTTGCATTTACTTTTTATGTGTGTCTGTGTGTGTGTGTATGTATGTATGTATGTGTGTATACATATATATGTGTGTGTTTGTGTATGTATATGTACATATGTACATTTGTATGGGCATATTTTGTTTTCCTCAATAGAATGTAAGTTCATTTAGGGGGACTGTTTGGTTTTTGTCTTTATATACCTTCAAGGTGCTTGATAAATACTTGTTGACTGATCTTAAATTGTAGTTTCTTTGTAGACAGAAGCATTTCTGTTTTAGAGTGACTTGTATAATATATATAATTTGTTGCTTAATAACTTTTTTGATTAGCATTCCACCTTGGATTTTTTGAATTTTATTTTTAGCTGGAAAAGATAGAAGATGGAAGAGAAGAAGAGAGAACGAGTCTGTTTCTTTAATTTCCATGGAGAATGGTATGGAGAATCTAGGCTTGGAGCTTATGGTAACTTTGCCGTTATTGTTCATGTGGCTCTGTGAACTAGTCCCAATGCTGTCAGAAGCATCACTTTCCTTCTAGATTTCTGGTCCTGTTATTATGGCATTATCTTTCATTTAAAGCTATATAAAAGAAATTCAGAAATAAACACATGGAGCACATAAAATGAGTAACAGAGGGGCAGAAATAAAGGGGGAGGAGGGAGGAAGTTCCAGCTAGGGACAAAGCATCTCCAAATGGGATAAGGGCAGTCTTCCCTCAAATCTCCCAGTAATCTCTTTCAAATTACTATACTAATTTAGCATCTTTTTCTTTGAAAGCCTAACAATAATTTTGCCTGTTATTATAGGAGTAAAAACAAAATACAGAGGAAACTACATTGACTAAAGTACAAGGGAGTCATCTGAAAGATGAGGAGATTTGGCCTTTCCTTTTTTGGAGGTATGAGATTTCTTTAAGATTTCATTTCTTCTGTTTGATAAAAAGGGAAATAAAGGAAGAAGAAGCATTAGAGAAAAGTTCTGGTTTCGGGTGACCTTAGAGCTGGGGAGATTATGTCCACCAGATGGCGACAAAGCTTCAGAGGCTCTGTTTTAAAGAGATTGCCTCCAAAATCCAGCATGAAAATTTTTTTCCATTAAAAAAAATATGTATATTTATGCTTTTCCCCAAGAAAGCTTTAGGTAAGAAGTAAGATCAGTTTAGATTACATTCTCTATACTCAAGACATCTTAGCTTTGGGCTCTACATCTGTCTTCCTCCAATAAAGCTCAATCTAAGCTTTTCTCACACAGTTAACACCCTGGAAAAGAAAGTAAGAAGTAGGAGCTATATACCTGTTAAACAGGTGAGATGGCGTTTGGAGGAAAAAAAGATACTAGACTAGCCCCGAACGGCAACTCATATGTGTAATTCCAGCAGCTCCTAAGGAGGCTGAGGTTAGCAAATCTCTCGAGCAGGGCAGTTCTGAGCTGCAGTGGTCTGTGCCAATTCAGAGTCTGCATTAAGTTCAGCAACAATGTTAAACACATTGTCTAAAAAGGGGCAAACTAGCCCAGATCAGAAACAGAAAAGGTCAAGCTCCTGTTTGGCTTAGTAGTAGGATTGGCTTGTGAGTAGGCTCTACACTTCTAGCTTGGGCAAGATGGGGTTCACTCAGTCTTTTTTTTTTGTTTTGGTTTTTTTTTGATTAGGCAATGGGGTTAAGTGACTTGCCCAGGGTCACACAGCTAGTAAGTGTTATGTGTCTGAGGCCGGATTTGAACTCAGGTCCTCCCGAATCCAGGGCCAGTGCTCTATCCACTTCGCCACTTAGCTGCCCCACTTAATACAAAAAAAAGAAGGAAGAAGAAGAAAATGATACCTTTCAGAATGTGGAAGTTGATTATTTGGTATCCTCAAGTGACAGAAGGACAAATGAAAACAGTTGTTTTCCTAAGACAAGCAGCCCTTAATTGTACCTTCTAGTGTACCTGGATTAGCTGGGATGCTGTTAGGTCCAGATTCAGATGGAGATTATTCTGATGTGCTGCTCAATGGATATGGTCCTTTGGGCTTAACCAGGGTCAATATGAAATTTTCTATCGCAAAGTCTTGCTTTCATCCTATCATCCTGTCTTCTATTCCCTTGAACAAGAGCAGATTCTGGGGCTGCTAGGTGGTGAAGTGGATAGAGCACCAACCTTGGAGTCAGGAGGACCTGAGTTCAAATCGGGCCTCAGACACGTAACACTCACTAGCTGTGTGACCCTGGGCAAGTCATTTAACCCCAACTGCCCTCACCCCCCCCAAAAAAAAAAAAGCAGATTCTGTTGGAAGCTACACAACACATCCCCTTCTGAGTAAAAGTTGATGAGAATAGGCCAGGGTTGTTTCTCCATTCTGCATTTTACATTCTTCTCAAGAGGAGCCTGAAGTCTCTCTCCAAGGCAAGACATTTCTTCAAAGTTCATGTCCAATTGTTTCGGTGGATCCTGCTGGGATTGATGTGTAGAGGTGAGACACTGAATGTAGTACTTCCAAAATGCAGAAAAATTAGAGATCGAAAACACCATCGGAGTCTTAACTATCCTCAGTGGCCAGGGTCATTTCTCATAGATTACTCTTTCCAGCTCTATTCTGCCTTGAGATCCCTTTGTTGAAGTTTCCATGACCTTCCTATACAGGCCTACCTTGATGGATTGATGATTGATGAGGGGAAAAAACCCTATTGAGGTCTCCCAGTTCTAACCTCTTTCTGAAAAGCCACTGACATTTTATATTCTCTGCTCTTAGACTCACTCTAAGGCATTCTTCCGGCCTTTTCTGGAGATCTCTATTATTTCTGGCCCTAGCCACTCACAGAGAAAGCTTAAACAAACAAAAGGAATGAACAACCAACATTTATTGAATACCTACTACAAGCAAAGCAGTATCAGTGAAGTGTGTCATGTACTAGCATAATTATCTCTCCAAAGCATCTGTTACTACCACCTCTGCCTTTTGATTCTGAGTATATTGTCCAGGCTTTTGCAAACCAAAGCCATTGTTAGCTGTTTTTAAGCTATCTCTTCAAATAAGGGATTATGACAATGACCAGAAACCATGGCTTTTGTCTTTCTCAAGATTGTCACCTCCTGTACATTTAGGATTCCCCTATGGTTTTTCCCCTCTTTCTTCCACTGTAGTCTAACCTAGAAAAATCTCTACATTAGCTCCCTTTCTCCATTGCCCTTAAAAAGAAGTCAGTTAGCATCTCTCATACAACCCTAGTGTAATAAAGGTTCAAGAACTGATTGGCATTATGGAATTTGTAGTTCAGAGAATACCCTTCATTCAAATTCCCTCAAATAAGTCCATGGCTATCTCTCACACTGTCCTGTTGAAGCATGTACATTTGGCAATAAATGAACTACTTCAACCCTTCTAATAGGTTCTCATGGAGTCCTTCTCAGGAGGCAGTAGCTTCTGTTTCCTTAAAGTTAGGGTCCCTCAGTATATTTATTTCACATATCATCTTCTAAACCATTGCTTCTGTCAAACAAAATAACTGAAGAGAAGTAAATTAGCTGGCCCTTTATAAACATTTCATGTTTCTTTTAACTTAAAAATTATTTTTGTAATGTTTTCCCTATTTTTATTCTGTTTAATTCTTGGGTAAATCTGCAGAAGGTTTCTTTGTACATATCTCTTTGGTGACCTGGAGGAGTCTCCTAGGGAGAGCAGTGGCTATTCTAGCATCTGGCTGAGCAGTCCTATCTTTCAGAGACTAGTTACACTAAGCATTGAATTAGTCTTTCTCCCCACACATATAATTGTCTTCCAGCAAGTAGGTGGCCTCTATAGAATAAAAGAGAACCAGTCAGGGCAGAGGTTATAGTTGCCTCCTTTGAATCCCTGACTCATCCATTTTCCCTCTTACTAGCTTATCCTGCCTTCTTGTTGGCTGCTTATGTCTTAGATTTCCAGAGGGTCTGGCCTTGTTCATCTTCACTTGTACCATGTTCTTCTTCCTGTCTCATAGCCTGTTATTTAATATACTCTTTGGAAAGAAGCTGATGAGGTATCTCAAGTTCTTTGGAAAATCCCACCTAAACTATTGTCTGAAATGGTGAGTAACAGATTCTTGGCCAGTAACAGATTGTTTTTAATCATTATTACTTTATAATACCATTTGAGATTTGGTAGGGCTAGATCACCTTCTTTCACATTTTTTTTTCATTGATTACCTTGATATCCTTGAGTTTTTGCTCATCTAGATGAATTTTATTATTTTTTCTAGCTCTATAAAATCATTTTTTGATAGTTTGGTATTACACTGAATAAATTGATTAATTTCGGTAGAATTGTCATTTTTATTATATTGGCTTGGCCTGCCCATGAGCAATTAACATTTTTCTAATTATACTAGTGTTCATATAGTTCCTGGGTTTGTCTGGGCAGGTAGACTCCCAAGTATTTTATGTTGTCTACAATTATTTTAACTGGAATTTCTCTATCTCTCTTTTACTGCTAGACTTTGTTGGTAATATAGAAATGCTGATGATTTATGTGGGTTTATTATGTATCCAGCAACTTTGCTAAAGTTAATAATTTCAAGTAGTTTTTTAATTGATTCTTTAGGATTCTCAAAGTCTTAACATCATATCATCTGCAAAGAATGATAGTTATGTTTCCTCATTGCCTATTCTAATTCCTTTAATTTCTTTTTCTTCTCTTATTGCTATTAGCCAACATTTCTAGTACAATATTAAATAATAGAGGTGATAATGGGCATCCTTGCTTCATCCCTGATTGTTTTGGGAAGGCTTCTAACTTAGCTCTATTACAGATGCTTGCTGATGATTTTAGATAAATTTTATTTATCATTTTAAGATAAGTTCCATTTATTCCTGTGCTCTCTGGTGTTTTTAATAGGAATGGGTGCTGTATTTTGTCAAAGGCTTTTTCTGCATCTATTGAGATAATCATGATTTCTGTTGTTTTTATTATTGATATGGTCAATTATGCTGATAGTTTTCCAAATATTGAACCAGTCCTGCATTGCTGGTATAAATCCCACCTAGTCATACTGCATGATTCTTGTGATATATTGCTCTAATCTCTGTGCTAGTATTTTATTTAAATTTTTTCTAAGAAATAATAATTTATTGCCTTATTCCTGTCAAAGTGGTAGGTGCTTCAACAAAGGACTGGTGTTTACAGATGTAGCTAGAGGTCAGAGACTGACAACACAGGAGAATCCACAGTAAAGGATGATCAGCCCTGCTGTCCTGGCTTCTGGACTGGCAGGTCTTGGTTACTGCCACCTGGCTACAATTGGGCAGAATTCTGAAAAAAGGTTTGTTATTGCCTTTCAAGAAGACATGGTAATAGGGGCAGCTAGGTGGCACAGTAGATGGAGCTCCAGCCTTGGAGTCAGGAGGACCACACCCTCATCTTTCCCTCCATTATAATGGTTTTTTCATGCCTTTTATGTGGGATAATTTATTCCATTCAATCTGCCCCCTTCTTCTTCCAGTTCAATTTTCTTTCTCACCCCTTTATTTTTTGGGGGGTATCATCCCATCAAAGTCACCTTATATATACACTGTCTGCATATACTCCTTCTAATTGTTCTTATAGTAATAAAGTTCTTAAGAGTTACAAATATTATCTTGCCATATAAATATATAAACAGTTGAACCTTATTGAATTTCTTATGTTTTCTCTTTCTTGGTTTTTTTTTTGTTTGTTTTGTTTTTTTACCTTTTTATGTTTCTCTTGAGTCTTTTATTTGGAAGTCAGATTTTTTATTCAGCTCTGGATTTTAATTAGAATCTATTTTGTTAAATGTCCATTTTTCCCCCTGAAGGATTATGTTCAGTTTTGCTGGGTAGATAATTCTTGATTGTAATCCTAACTTCTTTGTTATCTGGTATATCATATTCCAAACCCTCTGTTTCTTTAATGTGGGAGTTGCCAAATCCTGTGTAATCCTGACTGTAGCTCCATGATATTTGAATTGTTTCTTTTTGGCTGCTTGAAATATTTTCTCTTTGATCTGTGAGCTCTGGAATTTAACTACAATGTTCCTCGGAGTTTCCATTTTGGGATCCCTTTCAGGTGGTGATTGGTGGATTCTTTCAATTTCTATTTTACCTTCTGGTTCTAATATATCAGGGCAGTTTTCTTTGATAATTTCTTGTAAGATGTTGTCCAGGCTTTTTTTTTTAATCATGATTTTCAGATAGTCCAATAATTCTTATATTATCTGTCCTGGATCTATTTTCTAGGTCAGTTGTTTTTCCAATGAGAAATTTCACATTTTCTTCTATTTTTATTTTGTTTTATTGTATTTTGATGTCTCATAGAATCATTAGTTTCCTCTTGTTCAATTCTAATTTTTAAGGAATTATTTTCTTCAGTGAGCTTTTGTACTTCCTTTTCCTTTTGGCCAATTCTATATTTTAGGGAATTATTTTCCTTGGTAAATTTTTGTATATCTTTTCTCATGCTATTGACTCTTTTTTCATAATTCTCTTGCATTACTCTCATTGCTTTTCCCAATTTTTGTTCTACTTCTATAATTTGCTTTTTAAAATTCTTTTTAAGGGGCAGCTAGGTGGCGCAGTGGATAGAGCACCGGCCCTGAAGTCAGGAGGACCTGAGTTCAAATCCGGCCTCAGACCAAACACTTGACACTTACTAGCTGTGTGACCCTGGGCAAGTCATTTAACTCCAATTGCCTAAAAAAAAAAATTCTTTTTAAGCTCTTCCAGGAATTCTTTTTGGGCCTAAGACCAAATTATATTTTAGTTTGAGGCTTCACATGTAGCCATTTTGACACTATTGTCCTCTTCTAAGTTTATGCCTTGATCCTGTCTATCACCATAGTAACTTTCTATAGTCTAGCTCTTTTTTGTTTTTCACTCTTTTTTCTGCTTTTTTTTTTTTTGTGACTTGGTGTTTTTATGTGAGAATTGAGCTCTGGTCCTATACTGTCCCAAGCTCTTTGTATTGGGGCTCTGGGTCTTACTGCTGGCACTCGCTAGGCTTCAGTACTTAGCTGCTTGCTTTCTTTGGAGGGTACACTTCCCTTCTGGCTTGTACTGGGGGGTGGGGCCTCCCTGTGGGCCTCTCCTGAGTGTGGTGTTTAACTGCTGGCCTGCTCCAGGGGTGGGGCCCTGCTTCTGTATTGCTTTGGAAACAGGGTCTCTCTGCTGGTGGGCCCCAGGGGCAGGGTCTCACTATTGGCCAGCCCTGGGGAGGGGCTTCACTACTGGTCAGCAATGGGGTCAAGGCCTTGCTGATGGATTGTGCTGGCTGTGGGGTCACTGGGGTAGAGCCTTGCAACACTGCACAGACTGCTCACTAGCTTAGGGGTCTGCTGGTTTACAGGAGGGTGGGGCTTTGATGGTGTATTGCCTGAGGCCTGGAGCCTTGCTACAGGCTCCCTGCTGCGAGAATGACTGCTGCTGCTGCTGCTGCTGCTGCTGCTGCTGCTGCTGCTGCTGGACCTCACTTCCCTCCCACCCATGTGAGACAGACCTTTACTGTGGGATTGGTAAATTGCTTCCCTGTTCCTAGATCAATTCTGAGGCAGTTTTCTAGTTGTTTGTAGGGGCATTTTTGAGTACTTCAGAAGGTTCCTTCCTCAGTCCACCATCTTGGCAGCAAGTCAACCTAAGGCCTTTAAAGTGGATTACAATACATCAACAGGATGAGTCAAATATTCACATACTCCAATGGATCTGTGATCTTAGTGATTTGTATGCTCCCCTCAGTGATGCACATTGCAAGCCTACCCATTCTTCTCAACTCTTATCCATACCTTCCCATAAGTTTGACATAGGGCCAAAGTCTAGTATTCTGGAAGTCTTCCTTACTTTTTTCTGACATCATGAAGATACCAGTGGGGCACAGGGCTTGTTCACCTGTCGTTACCTTCATTATATGATCAGCCCATGTTCTTTTCCTATTATACATTTCCCTGATGGCATCTTTTGGTTGTGATCTTCTTCAAAGCTCCAATATGTTGTAGCCTGTTCTTATTCATTATATTCCTGTCTGTTGCCTCCTATGTAATACTAATGTTTAATGCTTTGGAAACTGTGGTATTCTATGTCTCACAACCATACAAGAACACTGATAGAATATTGGTATTAAAAATGATGGATCTGAGTTCAAATCTGGCCTCAGACACATGATACTCACTAGCTGTGTGACCCTGGGCAAGTCACTCAACCTCAATTGCCTCATGAAAAAAAAAAATGATGGTCTTATGGGAGAAACTTGAAGCTGTTAAAAGAATGTTGCAATTTCCTGAAGATAACCTAATCCATTCTTTTCATCCTGTTTAATTCTGGGCCCAAATTATTGTTTATTTTCACTGTTTATTTGAGATATGCACACTGATGGACAAGTTCTATAGGTTGTCAGGTCAGGCTAGACTCTTTTAAGTTGTTACAGATTTCTTTTAGGAGGTTCTGTTGGACTTGTAATACCTCACTAGTCATAAAATAAAATTCTGTGCTACATCCATTTTGGTGAACACATTTGTTGGGCATGCATCTCCTTTTTTTTTCATTGAATAGGGTTATTTTTGTTGTTATATCATCTAAAGAATCTTGAGTGATTTTGGTGTGTGGATGAGAGATGCCTTTTTTTTAATCATAATCAAACAGTAAACACAGTGGGATCTCATATTCTCTATATCTTCCAGTCAAATGCAAAATGGGAAAGATATGGTTCATTATAGAATCATTTACTAAAGCCTATCTTTTCCCCACTCATATCCTTATCAAGGATGTCTTTGATTTGTATATAGATGAGTCTCACAAAGATTTTGTATAGATAGAAAAGTAGAGCTTGGTATTCATTTGGTCACCTTTTTCAGTGTTAATACAGTCTGACCACCACCCAGAACTATGACCCAGATCCAAGCATGGGCAAAGCAAGAGAATCCTGCCTCAGCACCAGCAAAGAGATCCCTGTAATCCAAACAGCTCGTCAATTCCTCCTCAGTCTGTGGGCTGAGAGCTTAGGAAGCATCCATCACCCTGTGGCTGCACTGGGGCTGGTGCTGGGAATGAGCTTCTCTCTCATCGTGCTCACAAACCTTTCCCACTGAACTTCCACGTTGTCTTTGGCGTTTGTGGTTTGAGAAGTCTGGAAACTGCCACAGCTGCCAATGATTCAGTCCCCTGAGGCCTGCTCCAGGTTCGCGGAGGCCTGCTTTTTGCCTGCGCACCCATGCTGAACTGTGTTCGTCTCCCAGCCTGGTGCGATATACCGTTCTAATCAACCATCCAGGTTTTCTTGGGCTAGAAATTTGTTTCACTCTGTCTTTTTGTGGGTTCTGCTGCTCTCGAATTTGTTTAGAGCCATTTTTTACAGGTATTTGGAGGGCTTTGGGGGAGGCTCAAGCAAATCACTGCTTTCACTCTGCCATCTTGACTCCACCCCCATCTTAGTCTCCTTTGCTAGCTCCTCATTTATGTCATTCACTCTCCCGAAGGTTTTGTCCTAGGCTCTCTTTTCTTCTCCCTGAACATTCTCTATTTTGATAATCTCATCAGGTCCCACAGATTTAACTCTCATCCATATGTACATGTCTCTCAGATGTATCTATTCATCCCCATTCTTTCCTGAGCTTCAGTCATGTATCACTAATTACTTATCAAACATTTCAAACTAGATGTCTCAGACATCTCATACTCCACAACTATATTCATTCTCTTTCCCTCCCATTCCCTCCTTTCTTCTAAATTTCTTGACTTATTTCAAAGGCACCATCATCCTTCTAACCTCCCAGGGTCATAACTTCAGCATTCTTTCAACTTTACTCTGCTTCACCCTACATATCCAATTAGTTGCCATATCTTGCAGTTTTTGTTTTTAAAATTTTTATCATTATCTTTTATTTTTACGTCTCCTTTGCTTCCAAATATACGCCTCTCCCATCTCCTACCCCCAGAGAGTCTTTTCTTGAACAAGCCTTCTCCTAGTTCTGTTTTCTGTTAGCTTCCTAGTAAGAGAAAATCTAGTTGTTATCAAGTTATTGAGGTTTTTTTCCTTAACCTATGTGATTGCTTTGGTGGTAAATATATAACTTTCAGTTTGTACAGTTAGAATTACATTTATTGAAGTATAAATGTAATTTGTATTATGTGAAGGACGGCAATATGGACACAGCACTGCATTTTGAACCCAAAGACCCAAATTGGACTACTGGCTCTGTTTCTTATTACCTTTGTGATGTTGGATAAGTCATGCAACTTCTTTGGGCCTCAGTTTATCAGTTCCATTTGTAAAATTAGAGGATTGAGCTAGATGATCTCTAAGGTCCTGTCTAGTTCTTAATCCTTTGATCCTATATGTGGTTACCTTGGTACTGCATACTTTCCTCTAGAATCTAGCCCACAGAGCTGGACATTTAGTATTTAAAACTTGCTTAAAAAACAAAATTTCTTCTAATTTATTTAAAGGTTTCCATATCAAAAGTAGGTTGAAAAGAATATTTCAGATGCCTTTCATTTGATTGACTTTTCTGTTTTTAGACAAATGGACTCCTACAAGAATTTTTCCATTATATGAAGAGGCAACAGGAATGTTAGCTTTAGTGAAGATTTATTATATAAACATTTTATATATATTCCACGTATTTTCTAATCTTTTTGGTGAAGAGGAGAATTAAAGCACAGAGATACCTATTATCAAATAATGGTTATATATTTGGAGAAACTAAGATATGAATGAAAATGTGTTTCCCAAGACTACTACGTTTCAGTGGCAGAGCTAGAAATAGAAGTCAGAAATTTTGACTTCTGCAGAATACTTGGTTATCATCCATGTCATTTATAGTCGACATCCTTATAAAATAACTGTATTTTAAAAATCATTTACTGATGTCCCATAGGCGGGCCTCCTTGTTTTTGGAACAAAAAGAGGGTATGAAACTATAATAGAAGACATTTTTAAAGAAGCTTCTTGGTGATTAGTGTTGTGAAACAATTGTATCCATTGCCAAAAAGGGGCTATAGAATTGTAGAAACTCTCTTGAAATTCTATGAAACCATCAGAATATTAAACTGCACTCTAACATTTTAGTTATCTTCAACATATTCAAGGTTAAGGGAAATATTAAAGGTTTTTTTAGCTGTCAAATTTTAGAAATAAAAATAGGTTAAAGGTTCCTACTATGGACATCAAAATTATTTTAAGATTCAACTGATGAAAAGCAATCTGTTCCATATCATTCTATCTAAATATTTTCCTGAAATCAAAGTTAGAACAACAAAATACCATATAAATTGTGTATATGCAATTTTTGTGCTACATGCAGTTTTTAATTTGAATTTTAAAGTTTAAACAGTTTTCTGAGAACATGCGCTGTTAGATAATGATAGTTATTTTTTATTAGCCTCAAACATATTTTTAAACTTTAAGAAACTCTTACTGCCTAATTTTTAAGAGTGAGCAAAGAATTCATTTTAGTTGAAAACACAGGGAGGGATTAGTTACTTGTAACACCAAGGTAATTTAATGAGCTTAGTTTTTAATCCTATCTAGAGTCAAGGGGATTGATTGGGTGATTGCTGAATTATTTTAAAGTACATTCTTTCTTTCACTAGTCTAGTTGGGCACCTATGGGTCCAGTTGTATAAGTGAATAATATGTTCCCTCTGGTTGGTAAACAGGTAGATAAGTTCTCAGAGATTAGTGAAACTTCCATTATTCTGGGTAAATGTGAGTATGAAGGTATTCTAGAGAGCTAGTTGGATAAAGGCTTTTCCCAAGTAGGGCAGGAGTCCTTTAAGAAGAAGGTAGGTATCTGTCCTACTTAGACTGGTCATCCGCAGGGCAAGGGCCGGAAGGTATGGCCATAACAGTAACTGTGTTGGGCTACTTCCAAAAATCTTGAGCCTTGAATTAGCACAGAGTGAAACAAACACTTGTAGGTGCAGAAAAAGAGAAAACTAATCCCAATGCTTATGAGTATACAGAGGTCTTGGAAAGAAAAAACTGAATATTATAAAACTGTAAACCATTTGAATGGCTTTTTTTCTCCCACATTAGTCATGATGTAAAGAAGAATTAGAACCAATGGGAGGAACCATGAGAAAGAAGAATCAAAACAAAACAACAAAAGAAAAGGAGAGCAAATAGTATGCTTCCATCTGCATTCAGATGCCATAGTTCTTTCTCTGGATGCGGATAGCTTTTTCCATCGTGAGTCTTTTAGAACTGTCTTAGATCCTTGCATGAATGCCTTTATTTTAGGTAACATTTTCACCATTCTCACTGACTTCTCTTCTGTTTCCTAAAAGTTATAGAAAATGATTTCTTAGAACTTTTTGGTAGGATTCTAAACTAAGTTGGTGAAATAATCAGTAATAGGATTTAATTCATTTAGGAAAAGTTCAGGGAAGGTAATTGTTGGAAAATATTTCCCTCAAAAAAAGGCTAGTAAATGGTTATTCAGTGCCACGATGACAAAATTTGCTTGTCATAGTAGAATCCAAGTTGGAATCCAAGTTGAATATAATAGCATCATATTGCTATTGGAAAAATTAGTACTTTTCAGTGACCTTAAAGGTATTATACCCAAGAATTGTGGAGGAATCCTCAGCCTTGATGAGTAAAAAAAATGTATTAGAATATACTGCAGTGGTATATAGGCGACATCCCAGGTATCCTCTAGGACAGTGCTGTGGGGCCTTGGACTCCAATTTTCTCTTGGGATCTTTGTAATCAGAACTAATCCTGGATTTGCTGCATTTCAGTGGCTGGGTAACCAGATTCTGGTACCAGGAGCCTATACTTTTGGGTTCCTAAGGACTGGGGTTTGGGAGGAAGCTCAGATGTCAAGATACAAAGGAATTGATTAGATGGCTACATGTTCTTTTAAAATCCATTCATTCTCTTAATGGTATAGTCTGGGTAGACTGGGTAGACATGGTAGTAGAAAATATGGAGGAGAGAGAAACAGAGAGAGAAGATGAGACCCAACACAGAAAAAGGACTAATTCCTTGTGATGATCTATATGGATTAAACTGTTTCTCTACCAAAGTGGACATGTACAGAGGGGCATAATCTAAAAAAAAGAAATGTGAAAAGGGGCTATTAACCTGGGACCAGAGTTTCCCTTCTTGGTCTTCTGTTTTCAAATGTCAGAGGAGAAGAATTCCACATCCTAGGGAAAAAGAAGGTTTGGAAGCAGAGATATGTGCAAGGTCCAAGAGTGGGCCGCATTAGTATTGTATGGTGTCATTGCAGCTACCGGCAGTTGGATAGTCCTGATATTTCCACGTCTCAGGCATAATGTCCTTTAATTCAAGAGCAATATTATCAAATACTGATTGTGATTTGGTCCCAGGAACCCTTCTCTGTTAGACTCCCAGAGTTCTTGCAATATTACAAGTAAAAGAACAGGAAACTTCTAAAAAATATTTTCTCAGGAGAGTGGAAAGGAAAAAGACTTAGATGTTTCCCCAGAGAATGGCACCTTGATTTGGGTGGTAATAGTTGGCTAATATTGTTTTTTTAAAAAATATTTTCTTTATGCTATTCAATTACGTGGCTTAAGGACTCATTCTATTAGGCAGGACTGTGTGTGCCTAGCTTTACCTGTAATCTTTCAGACAGGGAGTTCAATATCTAATTTTCCCTTTTTTTGTAGAATAATGATAGGCCCCACTAAACTAAGTCTTATGATATTACAAAGTAAAACAATTCTAGGTTATAGGGATATTGTCTAGAAAACTGAAAAGATTGTGTTTAACATGTGTGTCCTTACTTTCAGGTTTTCTGGATTATACCAAAGTTGATTCCAGATTTGTCTTCGGAGACAGGCTGATTCAAGAGGTCTTTGCTTTTCAGGTCTGGTCATTTGTGGAGTAGAAAACTCTAATTTAAGGATCTGTTAAATCTTTATATCAACTTTACAAATAGTTTTCAAAAGTTATTACAATGGTCAAATTTCTATTTAGTTCAGCACTGGTTCCACTAACATAAATTATTATATCCTTTTGCACAGGAAGTTGATGAACTAAGAGGCCCGGGAATTTGAGAGGACATCATTGTGAATATTGAAGTTCTCAAGTATGAGGAAAGGGGTTGGGGTGTAGAGTAAAACTGTGAGCTGAATACTGAACTCCTTGAAAAAGGAGGAGGGGTGACAAAGAGGCAACTGGATTACAGGAACTAGGATGTGGACTGGGTAAAATAAAAGATGTAGTGAATCTCAAAGGAAGAAAGGTTTCAGAGTGATGACGATAGAAGAAGGCCCTGGAAGTGATAATGGGGAGTAAGGAATATGCCAACTCCCCTTTTCTCCTCTTTACCTGGTTTGTCAGAGGTATATAAGAGGGGCAACCTCCAGGTAGCCAGGCTTGAAGGGTCTTCCAGAGAAACCTAAATTTCTCTGAGTGTTAGAATATGGAAAGAATGAGATGAAGAGATTTAGGATGAAAGAGAATCTGTTAACAATAGAGGGCACAATAGAATGAGAGGGCAAAGCAAGAGAGGGCCAGAGGAGGGGGACAATTGGGTTTGATAGAGCAAAGAGAGGTGGCAGTTCTGAATCACTGTGATCAGGGGAAGATCCGGGTGTTTCTTAGCAATAGGATAGGAGCCAGGGTGGAGATTAAGATGGGCATCTCCAATGATTTATACCTGATGATTTGATCCCTAGGGCTATACTAAACTCAACAGTTGGAACTGATTCCTTAGACTCACCCCAAGTTGGCAGGGATTGAGGCATATCCAGGAAATACACTTCACATAGAATATTCACTTGGCTCCTGGTTTCACCAGGAGATGCTGGGCTGACATGAGGTCTCTGATGGTCCTGGGTCCCAGTGGTTCAAGAACTTTAAACCTTATTTACAAATGCTCTCAAGATTTTTTGGGTTACCTGACCCAAGCTTCATATTATATTATATACATTATATTTTTAAAATTTTTATTTTTAAATTTGGAATTTATTGAACAAGAAAAAAAATTTCCAAATGCAAAATAGAACAGAGTGAAATATATGTGAAACCCTGAATCTCTATTGTGTACAACTTGCTTTAAAAAATATATATATATGTAGTACTTTTTCTAGAACTATCACTCAACTCCCACTTTCACTAGCCCATGATATCCCCAGAAGATAGATGCCTACTTCTCCCCCTCAGGGGTGAAGAGGTAACTCTTAGAATCTTGGGGGGTTCTAATACTACCACTCATGAATCCCCATCCAGTATGGTCTCAAATATCTCTTTAACATCTACTAGTCAATTCACATCAATTAGCTTTTACAAATCAAAGGGATATTTGCTGAGAAGGTATAGCAAAGTCTAAAGTACAAAACATATTCTCCTAAAATGGGAGATGCCTTTCTCCCTTCTGCACCAGCTAGGTCCTAGGGAAAATGGACTCAAAATAAGAGTGCTTGATTCAAAACAGTCTTCCTCAACATAGGGTGCACTTCTCTTCCTACACATATACAAGGTCCCTAGAGAGAATGGGCTCAAATTTGAAGCACAAAAATACTAAAACACATATGGAGGGAACATGTGTAACCAAGGAGTACTTCCTGGCCCAGAAGTCCCTTTCTCCCTTCATAGAGTCTGAATCAAGTTCAGAAGAGGTGTGGCATGGCTAATCAATGTGTCACTCTCTGGTTTGTAAAATGTGGTGTCTTGGAACCATGTTGATTGATTTCTGGAATGTGTTAAGCCAGTCATTTCTCAGGACTGTATCCTCACTGGATTCAACTACCATCATTGGCAGAAGACCTGTTATAAGCTACAATTGCTAGACTTCTTAATGGTTCTTTTGACCTTTCAAAGATCACAAGTTCATAATGTAGTCCATTCTATTCTATACTCACTGAAGATCAGGAAAGAATAAACACAAGAGACAAAAGAGTAGAAACATCATGCATTCACAACTGTATAGTGGTCAGGTAGGAATTACAGCCCAATATCCTTCCCACAGTATTTCTCATTTAGTAACCATCAGAGATCAATTGTATGTAACTTTTCTAAAATACTATTCATGTCCTTAACTTATTTCTTCTTTACTTTTTGTTTAGATTTATATAGGTCTGAGAAGGTTACATTGAGATTCCCAATTTACTAGTGTTTTACTATTTCTGTCAATTGATTAACTTTTGTTTTAGCTATTTAGATGATATACCATTTGGTACATCTATGTTAAATTTTGACATTCATTGTCTAGAGTGCCTTTAAGCATAAAATGATTTTCCTGTTTCCTTTTTTATCATGTCTATTTTTATTATTGTCTGAGATTATAATTCTCACTCATGCTGTTTTGAATTACCCTGAAGCATAGTAGATTTTGCTCCATTGTCTTATTTTAACTGTAAACTTTCCTCTTTCAAGTGTTTCTTTAAAATAACATGTTGTTGCATTCTACTTTCTAATTTGTTTTTTTTCTATTCTCCTCTATTTTATGGGTGAATTCATCCCATTCATGTCCATAACTAAAATTAATTATGTATATCCCTCTAGTCTTTCCTTTTACATTTTCCCTCTTTTTACAAAGAAGAGGATATTGAAAGAGAAGGAATGTGCTCTGTACTAGTGATCTATATTTGATGCAATCTGCTACTCTTCCACTTCTTCTCTCACCCAGTCTCCAATCACAAATTATTTTCCTCACTTTCTTTTCCTTTGTTCTGTGCTTCACAGTCTTCTCTCTGAAGGCTGAGATTATTCTAATCTCTCACTAAAACTGCTCTCCTTCTTAGTCTTCCTCTTCCCTCTCTCTTTCTTTGTTGGATCCTCTGTCAAGTTTAATGTATTTCTATAGGAAATCCTTTGTGTTCTTTGCTAGGTAGGTTTTTCTCTTTTTGTAATTCTTTATCTTTGCCTTTGGGAATAAATTACTAAAAGGTCTCCTTTCCTTTGTCTTAGTAGCTGCCAGGTCTAGTATGGTCCTGAATATTGCACTTTTGTACTTAAATTCTTTCTTTCTGGCTGCTTGTGGTATTTTTTCTTTCATCTAGAAGCTCTGGATTTTGGCTTTGATGTTCCTCAGAGTTTTCATTTTGTAGTTTCTTTTAGGAAGTGACTGGTAAATTTTTTATGTTTTCTCCTCCTTTCTAATAGGCCTGGTCAGTTTTAATTAATGATTTCTTGAAATATGATATCTAGGCTTTTCTTAATCATAATTTTTTAGATAGTTCAATGATTTTTTGATTCTCCTCTCCCTGATCTATTTTCTGGGTCAGTTGTCTTTATTAAGAATCTCTTACGTTTTCTGATTTTTTTTTTCTATTTTAAAAAATTTTGTTCCAGTATTCCTCTCATCTCATGGGGTCATTGATTTGGTCCAATCTGATTTTCTAAGAGTTTGTTAAATGAGTAAGTTTTTCAGTTTCTGTACTAATCTGTTTATTCTCCTAATTCTTTCTTGTAGAGCTCCCATTTTCTTTCCCTTTCTTTCCTCCAGAGCTTGCATTTTATTTATATGATTGGGTTTTTTTTTGTTTGTTTTGTTTGTTTTGTTTTTTGGTTAGGCAATGGGGTTAAGTGACTTGCCCAGGGTCACACAGCTAGTAAGTGTTATGTGTCTGAGGCCAGATTTGAACTCAGGTCCTCCTGAATCCAGGGCCACTATATGATCATTTTAAGACTCCTCATTTCTTCAAAAAATTCCAATAGAGCTTCTGGAACATCTGTGAATTTCTTTGAGTTTTTTTCTTGTGGATAATATAGAGTTATTCCCATCTTCCGGATTTGATCCTTAAGAGACCCTGGCTTCCATAATATTTCTTTATCATTGGTATTTTCTTCTGTTTGCTCACTTTCCAGTCTTCATGAATTGGTACTGTGACAGGTCAGACTCTGCATTTCTGGAAGGAATAATGAGTCTTTCTTTTATGCTGATCTCTGTGTAATTTGGGGTCGTGTAATGGACCTATAGACTCATGTAGGGGATATGGTAAGAAAAATATGTGTATCAAGTACTTATTTTGCCTGCTTCAAGTGAAATGTTTTCCTATTATAAATTGCCTAGTTGATGCAGGTCACAATGACTACCATAGCCACAGAGAGTCTGAGTGTGGCAGGAAATATCTTTGTGGGTATGGTAAGCAGTATACCATCTCTAGCAGCTTCAGCATAAGTAAGAACCATACAGAACTCTACATGGAAAAGAACCTTTCAAAACTTTTATATTTAGAAATGTCCACATTAGCAGCAACTATTCCCTACTTATTTAAAGCCTTCTTGATTTGTGACTACCTTGTTTCACAAACCTAGGTAGCAGAAAGAATATGTTTATTTCTATTAAACTATTTCATGAAGTAGCCAACAATCTACTTTAGTTTATGGTTGCCCATATCTAAGAGTCTGACTCCTTCTCTTGTTTGCAAACAGAGGCACCTTTACTGATCCAGCCTTACCTTGTAGATATGACAGTCTCTGAAATCCATGCCTTGATGATCAGAGGTTTTGCCACAATTGCAGGCAGCATCATGGGAGCCTACATGTCTTTTGGGCTAAGAACTACTGTCTCAGCCTCATATAAGCAAAAGTATCAGACTGAAATCCAGCGAGGAAGCACAAGTTCCCTTCAGTGATCCTCTGTGATGGAGAATAAATGTGGGCAAATGCCGTATGGAAGAGCTTTGACCCTTTTGGAAAGCCCAAGGTGAGAAAATGAGAGCTTCAGAAGAACTTTCTGTTGACTTACTTCTGGAACTTAAGTACTCAGTATCTCTCTTAACACCTGTTCCTAATAGAGTCCCAGGAACATTGTATACTTGCTGTGATATGTTATCTAGGGGCAATGACAAGAAAACATTCCCTAAAGAGTGCCTAGTTTTGCCATATTTTACTCTATCATATGACATAGGTTAACACCACAGGGATATTAAACACTCCCCTTCCTACCCACATCTCATTTCACCACATTTCTACTATCTGTAGGAGTAAGGGGTCATAGCTGTCTGCACTAAAAATTTTGGGGCGATCTTGGGCTTCTAGTGATGAGGATGGGATCTGGACCCCAAAAAGGAAAAACCCTGGACTTTCCCACATGGCCAAATGTGGCGTTGGCCTGAGGCTATAATCCCATCAACTGGCCTTTCATTATAGTCTACTCCCAATTCTCTGTTCCTAGTCCTCCATAGTCTTACCTCCCTATCTATCCTATCTGTCTAATCCTATCTAGACTCCATTCTCCCTTGGTCACCAAGGTGCTCATATTCCTAAGAGTCTAGCCAAAAGCTCAGTTTCTTAAAATCTGGCCTGCTTGCTTTAGCGATACAAATGCTTAGATTCCTTAAGAGTGTGCCCAATATGGCAGATCTTTAATAAACCTTGTGTCCGGCTGAAAGGCTTGGGTCAAATTCTTTTGGGCAGGACCTGTGTGTCATGATTTTGGGGTCCCAGCACCCCTAAACCTCAACACTAGCATCCTCCTAGTCAAGACAAAGGTACACTTAGGAAGAAACCAAAGACTTCTGGAGTGAGGTGAAGAGATTCCACTTGATAACCTAGGTCTAGTTTGAAATCTAGGTGGTCAAATTTATTCCAGGGTCTCTTGTGTATTTCATTCAGCTCTAGGGAAAGCTCCAGGGATCCCTCTTAAGTCCAAATTCTTCCAGTGGACCTGGGTTTCACTTGCTAATGGGAGAAAGAGTCCTCTGATTATCTGGAATAGGCCCGGCCAGGGGATGCTCCCTTCCCCCATGGCAGCTGCAGGACAAAATTGTTCCCTAAACTAGTTCTTCTCCCATGTCTTACCTTTGGAGTAGGCCTAGAGACCCTTGAAGCCAGCCAGAAGTTTAGACATGCAGATGGTGTATATAGTTGCCTTTGTACCAAGGATACTAGAAAGAAACTTACCCTGCTTTGCATTTTTCCAGTGTTGTTATGAGAATTCCCCAAGATGTAACAAGAAGCATACATCTGTATAAAGATAAGCTAACCTGGTACAATGGCATTTCTTAATTAGTTCTTTAATTACATTTAATTGCATCAGATGTAATCCTATTGAAATCACAATTGTGTGCTAAATTAACATTAGGAACATCCATTATCTATAAAGAAATTTAATTCTTGCTTGGGTAATTCCCACAGTAGATAAGACAATGCTGAGTTAAAGGTTAGATCTAGTAGAGGAAACATTCTCATAACACATTGGAAAAAAAAAAGGAAATCTAATGTTTGAGGGCAATATTGTATCCAATGTTACTCTTTTTTCTATGATATTTCTTAAACATAAACCCAATTTATTCAAGGACTTCTCCAACTTGGTTTGGGAAAGCAAAATATATCCTCCCTCCCTCCCTCCATTTGGAACTTTCTGGCATAGGAATCAAGCCCTGTTAAATGGTCTTTCAGACTGGACTCCACATCTTTGATTGCTGCCTCTGTAATGGCTGCACCTTGTGCTCTTGCCTTGTTCAAGTAGTTTTACCCAGAAGTGGAAGTCTCCAAGTTGAAGAATGGGGATGGGGAAATACTGTTACATGATTGAGGCCAATAAGGTGAACAGAGTTAAAGAGGTTAGAAGTATAAAGGCAAGTATGGGAAAGGAGTGACAGTCATCTTAGTACAAACAGTTGACGATATGGTTACAGTCCCCATATAAGCAGTTGTTCCAGTATAATACGTAGGGAAGAAAAGAGTGGCCTTGCTCAAGAAGCAATTCTGTACATAACCACGTTTTTCTTCTTTACCTGATCTGACTTTACAAACTCTTGTTTGAAATCATTTGTAAAAATTGCTTTCCTTTCCTTTTGCGTTTTATGGGAATGCCACCTCGCCACTCTCTAAAATTTCCTGACTTTCCCATTTTTCTCTGAACTATAAAAATGTTTCATATCATTATCATTGTTCCATATCGCCCCATTGCTTCTTTCTGCCTCTTATTCTCCATTCTGTACATGTTCATTTCTCTCTTTTTTACTTCTGCCTTTAAATGTTCTATGCATTACTCCATCCTTTCTGAACTATCAACCTTCTACTTCTCATCCTTATAATTCTCAAGAAACCTATGTTATCTATCAAATGCTCTGGCTAATGTGCTTAGTCAGGAAAAGACATGTCTTCAGGTATTTGGAGGGCTGTTATGTAGAATAAGGTGTAGGTTTGTTCTGGTTGGTCCTAGAGAACAGTTGGTGGATGTAACAGAGGGCAAGGTTTAGATCTAATATAGGGACATTCAAATGAGGAATGGTATGCCTCAAGAAAATAGTAGTACCTTATCACTGGATTGTATGTAATTGGATGTAATCAAAAGGTAGTTGAATAATCATTTGTCAGAGGTTGTAAAACGTAATGTTCAGGTATAGGTTGAGATAGATGGAGTCTATCTGGATGCATTTTTCCACTTCTAGGAATCTGACTTTGTAATTTCTTGGCTCTTCATCTCAGGCTTTCACTAAGCAGGAATTTCCTGTTTGTTCAAATCAGACTATGAATTGACAAGGTAGGGACAGATCTCTTTAGTCTCTAATGTTTAAAAAGAATTCAGTACAAATAATTCCTGATACCAACAGGGAGGCACACAACTTTTTGGAAGCTGTAACCAAGGGAGCAGTAATTTCAATGCTGCCACTTTGATTGCCTTCCTGGCTATGTTAGCCTTTACCAACACAGCCCTTTCCTCACTAGGGCAGATGGTGATCATACAGGGGCTCGACTTCCAGGTAATATATTACCTCATCATAAGGAATGACTCGTTTTTCTAGGAGTAGTCAGTTACAAGAGCTATGCTTGTGCCCCTAGTCCTTGACTTTTGAACCAAGGGAGCCAACCCCATGCCAGTATGAGTGGCTTTAGGGTAGAAGAGATAATGCCATGTCCAGCCTCGAGGCTGTGATACACATGGGTTCTTACAGGACCTTGATGCTATGACTACTAGTTTCATATGCCCTACCCAGAGTCCGATGGCTAATCTTGAAGAAGGGAAGTTTTTTCAAGGGCCAATTTGGGAAGGACCAGAACCCTGATTATGGAGGAGTTTCTTGGAAATTAATGGCAAAAGAAAATGATTAAGAAATTTATTTCTCAGGTCATCTGCTCATATGCCTTGCGACCCACAGCCTTTATAATGGGTGTGGACTGGGAAGAGTGTCCAATGGTGACAGATGTTGGGAAAAAAGTACCTGAATGAGTTGATGGCCTATAAGCAGCTATCTCAGTACGAGAAGATGTGGGAAAATTGGAACACTAATAGATTGTTGGTGGAGTTGTGAAATGATCCAACTATCCAACCATGAGAGCAATTTGGAACTATGCCCAAAGGGCTATAAAAATGTGCATACCCTTTGGCCCAGCAATAGCACTTCTAGGGCTACATCCCAAAGAGATCATAGAAATGGAAAAAGGACCTACATGTACAAAAATATTTATAGCAGCTCTTTGTGTGGTGGCAAAGAATTGGAAATTGAGGTGTCCATCAACTGGGGAATGGCTGAACAAGTTCTGCTATATGGATGTAATGGAATACTATTGTGCTTTAAGAAATGATGGAACAGGAAGACTTCAGAAAAACCTGGAAAAACTTATATGATCTGATGCTGAGTGAAGTGAGCAGAACCAGAAGAACGTTGTATACAGTAACGGCCACATTGTGCTATGACTAACTTTGACTAACTCTTCTCAGCAATACAAGGACCTAAGACATCTCCAAAGGCTTCATGGTGGAAAATGCTATCTCCATCCAAAGAACTATGGAGTTAGAATGCAGATCAAAGCATACTAGAAGAAAATTCTTCTGGCTATTTTTGATTTTTTTCTCCAAATGTCAAAAAATTAAAAATTAAAAAATTAATCAGTGAAATGTTCACAGATACCTGAACAGGTAAACAAAAGAAACCTAGGGGCTCCTCCCCTCTTCTGACATGTCTGCCCAAGGTTGTTTATCCACATTTAAAATTGAAAGGCTAGGAACACTACCTTCTCCTACATTTTTTTCAGGTGAGAGCAGAAATCATCACAACTTTTGCTCTTTGCAGATTTGCCAGTCCGGGCTCTATTGAACTCCTCCTAAACATTCATAGGATCTTGAAGGAGATGGATGAAAGGGTTAAATAGAGATTTTGTTGCAGCATCTATCTATGGAATTAAGAATATGGATGCCATACTGAAATATAACGGAGAAGGATGGAACAATAAAGTTGGAAGTATTGACAATATCTTTTAGCTCAAACATGTTATTATTTCTACCACTGCTTGAGTTGGAACAGTCTATTAAAGGGAGTAGGGGGAGTTGACTAGAAAGGTAGAATGTGAAGAGTTGGAAATCCCCTCCTACCTAATGCACAGATCACCTTTTGTGTCTCCTATTTGGCATAAGGATAACTACAGTCCTTAAAGGTTAGGCTAACACAGTAGTACAAGCTTTAGCAGGGCCTACCAAGCTAAAAAGGATTTGAATATGGGCTTAAAACTTGAAAGCAAGCCATTTTAAGGTTGCTCAAGTAATTTACATGACTAGCATTAGGTTATATATATTGTATTAATATACTGGAAGAACAACTCTTCCAAGCAGTGGTAGAAATAACATTTTAGAAATTGGGCTTTATCCTTATAAATTTCCCAAATATTATTGAACAAGTTGCTATTACTGAGGCACAGAAATCAATAACTCCCTCAATTAAAGTTCACATCACAGATTCAGGAAGATGGTATGGTTTGTTTTGAACACAAAAATTTTTATTAGCATAAAAAATACATGTCTGGTATCCAACATTAAAACCAGGTCATATGTATGCATATAGGTTCTTTTCCATTAATTACTGAATACTCTTATCTCTCAGCTATGCTTTAAAGAATCTGCACTTACGTAAACATCTTAACTTACCAAAGAAAGAAAACTTACAGATGTAGTCGTGTATAGCTACTGAACACACCAAAAAGTTAGAGATGGGAAATTACAATTATATCTTGCTGCATTGAATATTTCTGTAAGAACTTTGGAAATAACAGGAAATGTGGACAAAACATTTCATTTGAAATAAGGTAAGTCATATGAAAATGTTTTTAGAAGCAAATAACACTAATGTTAAAATGTTGAGATGAGAATATTAACTAAATTCCTGGAGAATTCCCTTTGATGTTTGCATAGTTTAGCTTATCTTAAAAAATGGAAATAAAAAATTAACCCAAAATACTGTTAGAAAAAGAGGCAGTTATCTGGACCCAAAGTAAGATACACAAAACTACTTAACAGAGGGCTATCATTTCAAGCTGCCTTTTGGATAGAAAATTAAATATAACACTACTTAATAGAGAAAAAAAAAAGAATGTTAAATTCAGGGCTATCATTTCAAGCTGCCTTATGGATAGAAAATTAAACAGAGGTAGACGGTTAAACATTAGTGGCCAAGTTATTCTAGCAGCTAACCTTTGCCTTGAAACACATTGTCAGGTTCACACTTGAAGCCAAAGTGAATAGGACTTCAGGAGTAGAAACAAAAGTGTTTCAAAAAGTCAGCCCAAAGACTTAGCAATTAAGATTTTTTCCCTTATATGGAAGCGAGTGACAATAAACTAGGTTCAAGACTCTGGGGTTAAGGACATGATTGCTTAAAGCACTATATAGCTAGCTCATGCATTTGTTTTAGCAGTAGAATGAAGCTTATACCTAAGCTGACTAGCCTTATTTCAAGCTAAGCAGCCACCACCACTCATCTGGCCAATTCTAGTCAAAGTAGGATTGCAGGGTGCCACGTCGACGAATATCACAGGTCCAGCAATGGAAACCTCCTCCCAATGAATTGGCGTTACGAATATTAACTTTGATTGTCGAAATACCTGCATGAAAACAAAGATACAAGATTTAAACAAGATATTGTATCTTACCAGATTTCTTTAAGTAAGAAAATTGAAAACAAAGATTGTAAATTATAGAAATCCTGGTTTTTTAAGTCTACCAGTGATATATGGTGGCAGCTAGGGGGCAGTGGGTAGGAATGTAGATGGAAAATTAGGTTTTCCTCCTGACTAATTAGTCTAAAACAGACTAATATTCCAAGCGATAGTAAGATAGTGATATCTCCTTTAAAAGACAGAAAGACAAAACAACCTTTGACTGGTAGACTTGGGACTGACTTACAAGTTAGCTGTTACACTAATTATACATAATCATGCTATGATAATTCTGGAAGAGGTACCAGCTGGGTATCAGTAAAAGCTTCATGGAAGAGGAGGCACTTAGAACTGAGCTTGAAGGAGGCTAAGGATTTTAAGATGCAGGGGTGAAAAGGGAATGTAACCCAGGCAAAATTAACAGCCAAAGGTACCAAGATGGGAGATGGGATGTTGTATGTAAGAGCTAGAGATAAAAAGTGACAAGATGTGGCAGCTGTGGGAGAGTAGACTCCCACTCACATAGAGTGACTGGGAGTGTAGTGGTACTCTTGATAAAAGCAGGAAGTGAGGAAGAGGGGTTGGCTATTCTGGGGAAAGATAACCAATTCTGTTCTGAACACATTGAGATTGAGGTGCTTACAGGACACCCAGATCAAAAAGTCTAATAGACAGGTTTCTGGGACTCAATTTGGGACTCAAGCCCAGGACAGAGAGCAACCTGGAAGTAACCTTGACAGAGGTAAGTGAATTTATGGAAGGTCAATTAAATTACTAAGATAAAATACAGAGAGGGGACAGAAGAGGGAACATGGCAGAACCTTGAGTATACTCACAGGAAAATAAAATAGAGCCATATGAAGACCTGTGCCCTTCAAAAATCCCTTTCAAAACTATAATAATGGTTATTAATATTTAAAATTATATTTTATTTTCATTTAGTTTTAAGTAGCTCATTGAAGTACTTTAAATGTGTCTCCCATTTAAACATAGCTGATCAATCCACAAGGCTGCCTATGAAGTAGCTGTTCCCATATGAGCTATAAAGTTTTCAATGGTCCCTGAAGGGTTTAGAGAACTATTATATTGGTTACTAAGGAAAGTTAGATACATTTGAAGACATGTAGGTTGAAATACAAGGTCCTTCCACAAAATGTCCCTTGGTACCACTGTTAGAAATAAAATACTGCTCTGACCCAGAATGTTTAAGATCATTATACAATCTTTAAAAACTCTTTCATATGTAATCTTTTGACATATTGAACATACCCAGTTTTTCAAACATTTTTTGAATTGGAACTTCGTTGGCATCCACCATAACACGTTTTTCGTCCAACATTAGGACATTCATGGAGAGCCATTTGGATGACATCCAGAGTGGGTGGTCTAAAAAGAAAATAAGTAATTGTCTCAGTATCCATTCGTATTTCCACTTAAAAGAGAGGTTCTTATTAAAAGAGCACAAGGATAGGGTAATAGTACTTTCATGCTAGTAGTAATTCCCTTTCCCTAGGAGGCCTTTGAACTTTCTTCATAATCTTTTACACAAATATAAAAATGTATCAGTCTCTAATAATTACACATTTATATTTCACAATGCTTTTTTTTAAAATTATCTTTTTTAAACAATTTCCCTCTACTTGGCCAATTTTTTTTTTCCTTCTCACTTCCATGCCCTAAAGAAGAGAGTCCTGAACTGCTTTATTTTTGGGGGGAAAATATTTTCCCAAATTAACTTTGTACTTCATATAAATAAGTTCAAAATCCAGAGTTAATCTCACAATAGAAAGGAATTCTTACCATCTGGGATGACTGGAGTTGGAGGAGTAACTATAGTCCATCCTGCTTTCTTGAAAAGTTCAATCTAAAAGAAAAATCCAAAAAGATTTAATTTCTTGCTCTGTCAGCCCTTATC
This sequence comes from Vombatus ursinus, assembly GCF_900497805.2. Classification (NCBI taxonomy): domain Eukaryota; kingdom Metazoa; phylum Chordata; class Mammalia; order Diprotodontia; family Vombatidae; genus Vombatus; species Vombatus ursinus. The sequence continues at coordinate 16,588,666 of NW_020954572.1, read as the reverse complement.
AATAATTCCATCTGAAATGTCATCAAGGTTTCCCATCTTTAAGTTATTTTTCAAACATTCAGATTATGACTAATTTATGCTGGTATGATGCAATTTGTATGTTACAAAGTAGAATTCAATGCTTGATGATCTTTGGACTCGAAAGTTCAGAACCAAAATTGCTAATAGAGTTATAACCAAGGTAAGCAGAGAACACACAGCTGTCCTTGATGAGCTTAAAAACTCCTACCTACATCAGTAGAACATCTGGTAAATATGAAGTCTCATGGTTTTATTATATCAAAAAAGACCCGAGGTTTTAGGGCGCTGCAAGCTCAGTGGGCTTGAACCTTGAGTTGGAACAGGCAAGAATGAGGGTATCAACGACGAGGCAGGTGAAACTCCCCCTGCGCTGTGCCCTGCTGGTCAAATTGCATCTGGAGTCCTGTTGTTAGTTCTGGGCACTACATTTTAGGATGGCCACTAAGTTGAAGCAATGAAGGTCAAATGAAAAAAAGAGGTTATTTAGCATGGAAAAAGATGACTTGGGAGGGATTCAATAGGAAGCAGTGCATAGTGTACACAGGGCCAGGTGTGAGGTCTGCTTTTACCACTGTTATTCATGAGAAGTCACTTAACATTTCTGAGCCTGTTGCCTCACATGTAAAATGAGGAAAACAGTTGGTAGTAACTTCCTCATAGAGCTGTTGTAACGCTCCAATGACAATATATAAAAAGTCATTTGTAAACCTTAAGGTGCTATATGTCAGCTATTATTCACTAGAAGCAACTCACAGAAGCTGCAAAAAGTTGCAAGGAAAAACTTCCTACTGATTAAAGCTATCCAAAAGTAGAACTGGCCGTCTTTAGGAAGTAGCAGGGCTCCTCCCCACTAGGACTTTCTTGCAAAGGTCAGCCCACTACTTGCTGAATGGGTTGTAGAAGGAATTCTTCTTTAGATTCTAGCAAGTATACTAAATTTAAATATAAAACCTTGTCATTTATTTTCCTAATGGTACAGAAATTAGCAGCAACATGGCATACTTATTGAAAAATTGTATTGCTGCCTAGAAATTAAAAAATTTAAAAACAAAACCACTCATCTGCCCAGCTGGAAGTAGGAGGCCACAGGGAATCAGGGAAAGACCCTCAGGTCAGCTGCACCCACTACAGCAGCTCCATTCTGCCCCTGCAGGGTAAGGCTGGCCATAGTGGGTGGAGAAGAAAGATACCTATTATTCAAATGGGATTTGCCCTGGGCATGCAGGCATTATCTTGTCTATGATTCAGCTGCTGCATAATTTGAAATAGTGCATGAGTAAAGAAGTGGAAACAAAACATGGAGGCATGTTGACTAGGGAATTTTAATAGCATATTATTTTACTGTATGAAATTATAAATTAGTTATTACATAGGAAGTTTTATGGATTTATGTAGAGTGAAGTAAAACCTAAAACAATATGTAAAATGAAATAAAAATGCTAAAATGAATTTCAATTTATTTGTAATTGAAATTATCAATATTAGTCCTAGAGACTGGGGACTAGAAGAATGGTGAATACATTGTCAGACCTGGTTACTGTATGTATCGATTACTTTGATTCAACTGTTATTCATTGTTGTAAGGCGGGGTGTAGTAAATTTTCAAAGTACATATGTACATGTGTGTGCACACATACAGATGAATCTTTTAGCTTTGACAAAAGCTAATGGCCACTGTTAATATCCAATGGATATCCCATTAACTATCACCAACACCATTATGCCACATACCATCATCAAGCCAACGTCTGAACGTAAGAGAAACCTAACTAATTCAACAATAACTCTAAAAAAGAAATGTACAGTTCTCACAGAAATGCCATTTGAATTACTATGTCAGTTGCTAGTCATATTATTTGCTATTTCCAGCGTCATTTTTACCTGATGACAGGGCCGGTCAGGGTTGGAAAGCACAAGACCAGGCCCAATGATATTGAAGGTGGCATCAATATGCATTGGATTGGGATCTTTAAAGGAGACGATATGCACCCTATAGTCTGGAGCAAGATGCCTACGCATCCACTCAATGCCCAGGTAATTAGTTACCTGAAAATAAGAAAATTAAAGACATGCCATTAGAAGTGGACTAATAATTTATACTGAAATACAAGAAAGCATGCAGATACGGCTTTTCTCTACCTGGCTTCTCTGTGCAAAAATATCTCTTCCAGCTCTAATGAAGTCAGCAGCATCAAAACATGGCTCATATTCAGTAGTCACAAATTTTCCCTGAGCAGCCAATTTGTGTCTGTCTTCTACAGAGTGGATTGGATAATCCTAACAGGGAAAAAACACCGAAATCAATACCCTGGTTTTAAGGAAGAAAAATAAGGCAATTGATGCAGCTGAGAATACCAGTTTAAACTTGGACTCAACTTGATAATCAAGTAACATGACGCATGCTATTTAAGAAATACCGTGCTAATATTTCTGAAACTCACAGTAAGTGAAAGCATGTGAAAAATGTGGAAAATTTGTGTAGTGTAGTATTAGGTATTGAATTAGGGTAGTCTGATACTCAGCAACTCTAGCGCACATTCCATAAAGCCATACACTGATTTACATATAGTTAGCTACAACCTTGGAAATTCCCAGAAGAAAGTCATTCCGTACTTTTAACAAAAGGAATTTGCTATTGGTCCATGGACTAAAACTAACACTGTATAGAATGAGTTTTCTAGGTCCCCTATACTGGGTCTGAGTTACTTTGGGATATTCTCTCCAACAACGCAAATCCTAACTTTTCTTCTCCTTAGCAAAAGGTCTTTGAAACTCACTGTCAGCTAGCTCAGTCAGCCATTTAGTCTAACTCATATCTGAAAAGAGATCCCCACTATACCATAGTCAAGCAAGGGTACTCCTACTCAACTAGTCTCTGCTCGAAGAGCTCCCATGAGAAGGAAGCTACCATCTTACACAGCAGTCCATTCTACTTCTGGATAACTCTTCATTGTTAGGAAAAAAATTCTGACATTAAGCCTAAATTTGTCCTTTTTCCAACTTCCAGCCAGTGCTCCTTGTTTTACTCTCTGGAGCCAAATAGAACAAGACTAATCAATCCTTTCCACATGACCAATCTTTTTTTCAAATACTTGAAAGATAGCTATCATGTCCCTTGAGTCTTCTCTATGCTAAATATCTCTGACCTTTTTATGTCATGGACTTAAGTCTTTTCCTCTGATGACTTTCCAGTTTATTAATATCTTTATTAAACTGTGGTTACCAGAAAAAAATCACAAAACTCCAAATGTGGTCTGATCATAGCTGTACAGTAAGAATATTCTCAGAAGCTATGCCTCTCTAAATGAAGTCCAAGACCAAATTAGTGTTTTTGGTTGTCATATTGCTGATTCATCTTAAGATCATAGTCCATGATTATCCCCACCCCTACACTAACCTTGATCTTTTACTGATAATGCCTCTCTATCTCATATTTGTAAAACTGATTTTCTGAACCTAAGTATGACTTTACATTTAAAAATTTTTTAACTGCTAAAAGTAAAACATTCTTAAAATTTAGAATATATCTCTGATGTGCTCTGTAGAAAAAGGTACACTAACTTTGAAACAGGAAAGTACCTGGTCATAAAGCTCATTAGCCATTGTGGGCTTAGGAGCCGTTGTCCACTTAGCCCCACGATGGAAATAATCTTTGATAATTGATCTGTATGCTCGATACTCAAAGAAGCGTGCACGCCATGCCATGGGAGCTTCAATGATTTCATTTCCAACTACAATCAGAATGTCTCTGGGCATTGCACCATACAAACCTAAAAAGGTCAAAAAGTCTTAATAATCATAATAGCAAATTTGCAGAAACATATTATTCAGGTCAAGTGTGGACTCTGCTATTTATAAACCGTTACAATCATGTCAGGGCAAGTCACTGTAGATAATACCTACCTTTTTTTTTTTTTTCTTATTTTGGCTAGGCATTAGGATTAAGTGACTTGCCCAGGGTCACACAGCTACTAAGTGTTGTGTCTGAGGCCACATTTGAACTCAGGTCCTCCTGACTCCAGGGCCGGTTCTATCCACTGTGCCACCTAGCTGCCCCAATAATACCTATTTCAAAGGACTATTGAAAACATTTTGGTAAATGTTACTATAAAATGAAGGGAAATGACTAGTTTAGCCACTAACAAGCATTAAATATTAATAAAACCAACATCTGCTTAGTACCTATATCACCTTGGGCAATCACTGTCCCTCTCTGGGCCTCACTTTCTTCATCTTTAACATTGGATTGAACTGGATAATCCCTAAGGTTTGTTCCAGCCTTAAATCCTATGTTCCTATAAAAGACCTATCAAGTCTAGAGCTACCTCCAGGTCTCACTGGATACAGCCGTTTATCATTTTATCATTTTATATTTTTATATTTCTTTGTATCATATTTTTATATATTTTTATACGATATAATTATATATTGTATATATAATATTATAATTTTTATCATAATTTTTATATTTCTTTGTATCATATCTTTTGTGATACAGAATAGTTACGCTTCTTCAGGTAATTGTGTAAAAACTACAAATTAGCCTGATATCATTTCCAGAACTATAAGTGAGAATATTTAACTGCACAAGAATGGAGCAGTGATGTTAGCCAAGGAGGAAACTAATTTCCTAAGGAAGCCTTCCTGAATAAGCTCTATTTTTTCTAATTTTTCTTTCTTAAATCAGCAAACATCTTTGATTCTGTGACTTGTTAATTGTTAGACAAGTCATTCCTAATAACTTAAGGGCCACTGTTCTAAGGAAAAGAAAACTGATTCTATTAAAAGCAATGAAAATGATTAATGGTATTCATCTGTTCACACATGAGGTAAAAGATATGTATCAAATTAAATATTTGAAGGGAACAGTTTGTCAAATGATTAAAAATAAACTCTGCTCTTCAGATTCAATGGAAATACAATCACACATCTTCAGAATGCCTAGGGTTCTACTATCTGTTTCCACAGTTCCTAGAACAAAAATGGAGATACTCTTCATGCCTTGCTTTCTACAGGTGGGACAGATAAAAATGAAAGCTGTAGTTTTTAGAGAACCTGTCTACTGTGCTTTATAGTTTAAAGGATTCTTCCTCCATCAATCCTTTGAAGCATGTAGTGCCAATATTATTCCCATTTTATAGATGAAGAGACTAAGGCTCATAGAAGTGAAAGGGTCATAAAGTGAAGAAGTAGTTGAACCAGGACTCTTATCATTCATCCTCGAAATCCATTTCCATCACACCACAATTGAAGAATTTAGGAAATATTTTGCTTTTTTCCATGAAACATCTTCGAGTTAGAATGGTCTTAAAAATATGGTACTAATGTGCTAATACTAACAGATCACTTACAAGTTTCCAGCATTTTACTGCTGGAAATTATTTTTTAATTAGTCTACAATTTGCAAAGTTCACTAGAGTAGGAAGGAACTCCTATAAGGTCATCCATCACTGCCTTCCCTCTGGCCAGAATTTCATGAGCTAAGTTAACTACAGAATACCACTCACCTGTAGACTCAAAATCTGGTGTTTTGTACTTGAAAGACCAGTCAATGGGATCAGGCCTCTTAACAGTCACTCCTTCCATTTTCAAAATATTGCACATTTCTTCAATTTCAGCAACAGCCTTTTTCAGATGCTCCTTGGGAAAATACTGGCCTCCATGTTGCTGGTAAAATGGCCAATACTTTTCATATGTGTTGGCCTAGAAGCAAAAGAAAGCAGATCAATTCCTAAGAAAAATATAACTCTTGATAGATTAGACCATTCACTGAGGGCAATGTGTAACTTCATGTAACAGAATTTAACTGTGACAGCTTTGCTGGTTTAATGTCTTCATGCTTGAGATTATTTATACTCTATCACCCATAGCAGGGTCTTAAGTATAACCCAGAATACTCTCTGGCCAGTTTCCACAGTGTTTCATAGGCACCAAGCTTAAACGGTTGAGTCTTGAAAGGGATGAATATGCCTACTGTCCCTGTGTTGTTGCCAGGTAAAGAATGTTCGATTTGGAGCAGGAGGACCTGAAGTCAAGGACCACTTTGGACAAGTTTCACCACCTCAAAGGGTCTTAAGTTTCCTCATGTGTAAATTAAGAGAGCTGGACTAGATAAACCTCTAAGGTTCATACTAGCTCTAAAAATGAGACTCTTAGGAAGTTGTTCATTTATACTTAGTGTCAACAAGCATCTTCTAGTTCTAATTTCATTATTTTGATGAACATTCATACCCTTCATGCACATCTGGTCTATTACCTCATATTGTATCTACCTACGTATTATACCCTTACAGACCCACAAAGGCTGTGGAGGACTGTGAAGGATGTGCTTAATACCTGTTTAACTCAATTCATGATTCTACAGACATATTGAAGGGTGCAGTTTTTTCTATCATCATATGGCAACTGTAGAACACATCTAGTTACCTTTCTCTGCATATCTTCCAGCTCTATTAAGGTTCACTGACCAGAAATGCATAGTATTCCAGATGCAGGCAAATTGTGGTTTTGCATCAGGACATATCAAACCCTTTAGCCTGGCATTTAAAAGCACTCCACTGTTTTGGCTCTAACCTACCTTTCTTGCCTTATTTCATTTTACTCCCCTCACACATGCTCCATTCCTGGCAAACTACGCACCTGTTCCCCAAACAAGAGCATTCCATTTTCCACTCCTTTCTCTCTCCCCAGGCTATACCGCACTGCTAGAACTGTATTGTACCCCTTACTCACCTCCATCTTCCTTCAAAGCACAGGTCAGGGATCACTTTGTATGAGGCCTTTCCTGATACCCCAGTTGTTAATGCTCCCTTCCTCTAGAATCTACTTCCTATGACTTTGTATATACTCATCTGTTTATATGATCTATCCCTCTAGTAGAATGTAAGCTCCTTGAGAGCAAGGACTATTTGATTGTTTACAATGTCTTGCAAATAGGAAAAATGCTTGTTGAAAGGAACTGACTTTGAAGACTCCTGCCAATTCCTTTTCCTCCTCTACTCAAAGCATGTTGCTTCCCTGGCTTATACTTCCCCATTTTCACTGACTAATTTTATGAACTATAAAAAACTTCAAACAATTTGTTGCTTAAATCAATAATCCTGCAACCACCTGAAAATTGTCAATAATTCTAAACTGAGGGGCAGCTAGGTGGCGAAGTGGATAGAACACCAACCCTGAAGTCAGGGGGACCTGAGTTCAAATCTGGCCTCAGACCAAACACTTAACACTAGCTGTGTGACCTTAGGCAAGTCACTTAAGCCCAACTGCCTAAAAAAAAAAAATAATAATTCTAAACTGAAATTGGGATTAAATTGAGAGTAATTTCTAGACCAGGCCTTAAGAGCTTCCACTACTGAAATCCCATTCAATCTCAAAATTTAAGAACATCTATTTCAACCAAGAGCAATAGGTTAAGTCAGAGTACCTGATTTCAGCCTATCACTACTTGTATGACCTGGGGCAGGGGATAGGAAGGAGACGTTTGAAAATGACCTTCAGCAGGCAGTAAGTAGGGCCCAGTACCTATCCTCATCCCGTACTTATGCCCTAAAACTCAGTGGTTATTTGACTTCATCCTGAGGATTAAGCAAACCACAAAGACCATTACTGCCACAAACAATCTCTAGGAAGGCAAAACAGTGATTAGGCTCACAGTGACTCCATCCAAAACCTGACCATGTCCACTAGGGTTTAAGTAGTGAGTTTATTCCAGCCTCTCCCACCAAGGAGGAAATTCTTGCCATGGCAGCTAACAAAACTGATAATAAATTACTCTTTATAGTCCTTCCAGACATGCTGGTGCCACAGCACCCATTCACTTTTTTCTTCTTTTCATGCCAAGCACATCTCTTGCAGGCCACAGCCAAAGGACAAGCAGGCTTTTAGACGTCAGCCAGGCCTACAGTAGAATGGGCCACTGACTGCCATGCTCAACTAACTAGAAGTCACCGTCCCAAGAAGTATTTTGCATGGTTTTCTGTGCAGGGTGGAATTTTCCTAGGTAGATAATGAAGCAAACTGCTCAGCAAGAGAAGTGTTTGAACAAGTATGAGGGTTACTTGGGAAAGCTGTAGTTGAAAATCAGTCGGACAAGGTCCAGGTGCTCATGATATGATATTTTTTCCAAGGGTGAGGTAGAAACTGTTTGCACTCGTTCGTTGAACTGGCTCAATTACTTAATCATTTACTCAGTGTCTGTGGGATAAAGAGCACCATTTTACATGCTCAGCACACAGCACTTTTAATAAAGGACAGTGAGAACAGAAAAGCTGTCCATGTTACTGAGCTCTCAGATGTTTTTGGAGTACTAAGCTCTGCAATGATAGCCAAGGAATGGTTAAAGAGCTACTTGCTGTCCCTGGAAATTTAAGGAACTTCAGCAGATGTTCTGTTCCTTATTTACCCAGCTGGCAACTAAGCTAATTTTAACCTTGGGACTTTAAATACCTTTTGTATTTACACACACATACACACACACACTCTCTCTCTCTCACTTTCCTTCATCCAGACAGTGTGGTGCGGTGGAAAGAATGTTAGCTGTAAAATCAAGAGCTAGATTCAAATTCTTCATGAACACTGAGCTAGGCATTTAACCTCATTAGGACCCAGTTTCCAACTGTAAAGTAAGGGGAATGGATTGGAGGGGGTCTCTCAGTCTCTCAGGTCCTTTCCAGCTTGATCTATGATCCTATTAATAAGTTGTAATCATTTACAGAAAAAAAAATCATTGTTAATAGTGTGCATATTCTGTATGTATGTATATCTCCTGCCATCTTGTCTCTGATTCCTTGGCATTTACAATTTATACCATGCAATACCTTATAATATACTGTCTTATACTCTCTACTATACAATTTAACATCTTACTTATTTTATGGTTAAGCAGTTTATATTCTCTAGATCAATTCTTCCTTCTTTATCTACTCTGCTAGTGAACTACCACCCTCATCTGCAAGATGGCTCACTTAAGTTAGGAATCAAGCACCCCTTTTTAAAACCCATCCTTGATCTCATTAGCACTTTTATTTGTAACGATTCCAGCAATGTTAACTCTGTAATATGTTAGCCAATAGTGTCTTACTATTAAGAGTTTAAAAAAACCAAGATTTGAGTTATAAAAATGCACTTAGTGCTTAAAATCTTTAAAAAATTACTTTCACTTGTTAACTCCTTTTACTCTCACAGTGTCTTAAGGTAGGTAGGGAGATGTCTTCATTTTATAGGTGAAGAAAGCAAGACCAGGAACTATGAAGTAATTTGCCCAAGGACACAAAGCTAATTAATTAGTTAAAGAACTAAGACTAGACAGCCAATAAATACTTGATAATTGGCCAACTCAAAGTCTCCTGACCTCCAGCCCAGTATGCTTTCCACCAGACCATGAAACTTCAAAGTGAAATGTCTAAGGTTACAGAGCACATCAGAACAGAGATTGTAATAAAGTCTAAATAGCCTGATTCCAAATGAGATCACATGGCCATGTAACTAACTAATATCAGCATTTTCAAACATGGTAAAAAAAACAAAACAAAACATGTCTGAGTTTGATTTTTGGGGGGTTTTATCTAACAGAAATGATCCAGGAGATGGAGTAGCTTCCGTATGTAGGAGTAACTATAAAGAACTATTCATAAATAAAAGATTAAGGGTGATGGAACAATAAAGGTCTCCAAAATCAAATAAGGGCACTAGAGAATTCATTTACAGATTTTATTCATCTGGAAATGTCAGGATCAGAGGGCATTGGTCTTGAAAGAAATTACTTGGGACATCAAGTCACTAAGAAGACCTGCCCTTCTTTATGACTTGTTCAGAAGAAATAGGAAGCTTGCTCTGACCACCTCACCTACCAGGTATCATTTAATACCTTGAATTCCAAAGGCCCTACAATCTGAGTAGTAAATACTGATGAGGATGGGATCTGGACCCAAAAAGGAAAAACCCTAGACTTTCCCACGTGGCCAAATCTCTGGCTGCCTGAGGCTATCTATAAATCCCATCAACTGGCCTTTCATTGTGGCTACGCCCAATCTCCCAATTCTGTTACCCTTAACCTAGCCTCCCCCACCACTTCCCCCAGCCTTAATCCTAACTAGGCTCCATTCTCCCTTGGCCAGGAGGTCCAGGTCCCTGGCATTCTATTACCACATAATCCCTACAGACTACTTGGCCACTCCTAGATCTCTCCCAGTCTTTCTGTATAGAAGGTCCATCTTGTGTCCATTAAGATGCTCAGATTCTTATAATCTAGCCACTGTTACAAGCTCACAAATGCTCAGATTCCTTCTGACTAAGATGGTGATACTGAATAAACCTTGCTTTTGGATGAAAGAAGGCTTGGGTCGAATTCTTTCGGGCAGGACCTGCGTGTTGAAATCTTGGGGTCCCAGCACCCCTAAACCTCAAATACATCAGGCCAGGCTCTCAGGCCTCTGTCCTGTCTTCCCATATAGACAACAAAGGTTACAAGGACACAGCAGGCACCGTGCTTGTTGATGATCTGGCCTTTGCTCCTTTAGCCACAGCCAAAAAACAAACAAACAAACAAAAAAAAACCAAACAAAAAAAAAGCTGAGATGTAACTTTGACCCAGGGATGCCAATCATTCAATGTTTAAGTACCTCACATGTGCTTAAGCTTAATAAAGGCATGTTAATTGAATAAGAGATATGAATAAGAGATCTATGCTAGACTAATAGTTTCACATTAAGCTGGGAATACAAAAGAGTCCCTGCCTTCAAGGAGTTTACAATCTAATGCTTCTGAGCATATTCCCCAGGAGGTAAAAGACAAGAAAGAAGAGCCCAAAGTATTCCAATAGTCATGTAAGCACTTTTTGTAGTAAGGAACCAAATGAAGTATTTCATAGAAAGCAGTAATTAATCTGATTTAATTCAGAGACACAATCCAATGCAATAAACAGGTGCAGAAGAACATTCTTGGCGAGTGCAACAATGTGAATTTAAGAAGTTCTAGGATCACAGAGCTAGGGCTAAAAAGGACCTCAAAAGGGCCATCTAGTCCAACCCCTCGTTTACAGAGCTGAGGAGAAGTGAGGCCCAGAGAAGCTAAGTGACTTAAGGCCACCTAAGTAATAAGCAGCTGGCCTGGAATACAAACCCAGAGCTTCTGCCTCCACATCCTGGGCTTTTCCCACCACAGAAGGTTCCTTATCATCCCTTAGGTGCTCAGTCCTGCCACAAGTGGGCAGCCTTCTAAACCTGGGGCAATGTAGGGTCAGGTCTGAGAGTGATCAGAGAAAGAATAGAGACTTGTCCACCTCCTTGCCCTGGCTCACATGCCCTCTAAGGTAATAGAAAAATTAGTCATGATCCCAGAAAATAAATACTCTTCTGGGCAGGGAGGCAGGAAACTGAGGACAGAACATTGCATGGCCTGTCACGTATGGCCTGTGTTTGAGTTGTTTTCTGCTTGTTTTGACTTGCTAAAAAGAACTGAATTTCAACAGGGATATGAATATCCATAAAAACCAGGACAACTTTTTTTAAGAAAAGCACCAAGAGACAGCAAGTTTCTGGACTTAGCAGGCAAGAGACATGGGTTCAAATTCCAGCTCAGACACACTGGCTTTGTAATCATGGCCAAGACACTTCCTACTTGAAAACTGAAAAAACGTTCTCCTTGTTCTGATTATGGACTGACATGCACTCTTCGAGGTTTATGTACAGGTCATTTCACATGTAAGCTTCTAGAGGGCAGAGACTGTTCACTTTTGAGGCTGTATCCCCAGCATGGAGCACAGTATCCAGCCCAGAGCCAGTTCTTAATAAAGGCATGTTAATTGAATAAGAGATCTATCCTAGACTAATAGACCCAATAATAGTTTTACTTGCTATTTACCTAAAAACAAATTCATACAGTTTGGAAATTGCAATTAAGGAAAAAACAATTACAGAAACACTAACAGTTAGAACTTGTTAAAGAATAGAATGGCCTGCCTCGGAAGATAATAGGGTTACCCCTTACTGGGGACCTTCAAGCAAAAGTTGGTGGCCCATCTGTTGGGTAGGGGTTGGAGAAGATGGTCTCTGAGGTCCTTTTCCATTCTGAGATTCTATGGATGTCTTCAGAACAGAAATACAATGTGGCTGGGGGGAATCAGTTTACTTTCTCTCATCCTATATCATGAGTCTACATGTTTACTTCTCCCAGAAGACTAGAAGTTTCCATTCAATCCACCTGTTACCACCCCTCTCACACATTAGATCTATTAGTCACATGTGAACAAAAACTAATTTTTAAAGTATAGATAAAATCCTACAAAGACTGACTTATTTTACCATAAAAATCTAGATTTTGTTTATAGGCCATTTTCTTCACCAACGCAACTGGCAGATGGCAATCCTGCTTTATCTAGGTAGATATTCTTTGAGCTTTGTATCTTGGTACCAAGGTACAAAAAAAAAAAAAAAAAATCACCCCAAAATCAATGTAGTGATAGGGCTCTTCACATTTTGCTGGGCTGTTCCTCAGATAACAGACCTACAGAGTCTATGGTTAGTCCCAGACTTTCTGGCTTGGTAGGATCTGACAGAAACCATGCTCCACTGGCAGCCTCTAGGAAACCATGATCACCTCTCTCACACCAAGATGAAGAAGCAAGAGTGAGACTATGGTGGAAAAATGTGATAACCCTAAAAATTAAGTGAATTTTCCAGCAACCTGGAATTTTACTCATACTTTACAATATTGTCTAAAGTTTGTTAAGCTCAAGTGTTGACAAGAGGGGGGTGGGAATTAGATGAGGTGAAAGGAGGAAAAGAAGCAGGGGAGGAAGGGAAGGAAGAAGGAAGAGAGGGAGAGGAAAGGGAAGCAAAAGACAAATAATGCAGCTGGGAAAAATTGCATGCATGGACTTAATAATGGACTTAGATTCAAATCCTGCCTGAGACAACTGCTAGCTGTGTGACCCTTAGTCATGAACCTCTGTATCTGCTTCCTTTTACGTAAAATGAGAGAGGCTTCTAAGCTCTTAACTTAAATGATTCTCATAGTGACTTAGCACTGCTCTGACTGAAAAAGCAGAGTAACTTTTGCTGGAATGATGTTGAGAACTCTAGATTTCTTGCTAAGAAAAATCTGTTTACCTGATTTTGTGATTTTATACTTGAGGTAGCATCTGCGCTGAAAAATGCATACAGGAAACACTGGGACAAGACACCTATAACAAACACACAAAACATTTGGCACATATACACACTTACATACACACTCGTAGAGCACACAGATCTTACCTTAACTTCCACAGTGAATGGTGGAACACAGGCATTTTCAGCTCTGCCTACAATCACCTCTTCAAGTGGGTCCCATTCATTATAGGAGGAGACAGGGCAGTCCTTAGGAATAGGATCTGTGGCCTTGTCATCAGCAGCAAAGGAGTTTCTGGAGGCTGCTGCAGTCTGGGTGCTCTGGAAAGTTCGCTGCACCCATCCTGTAAAAACTCTTCCAAGCTTCAAAGAGGAAAGAATTTTATATATTTTATATAATATATATCATATGTACTTCTGCTCTTTTCTGGTGATAAAGACAGTCACTACACATTTATCATTCCTCAGAATGACTGATTTACACAGGCCACCTACTTCCTGCATGGAGGCCTGCTCCTCCCCACACTGGAACAGTCTCCCTCCACATCTTCCCTTGAAATCACCCTCTTCTAGGCCTAGCTTAGTTGCCACCCACCCCCTGTATTCCCATTCTCCCTTCTCATTCCATAAGGGATTCCTAATTAACTCTCTCAAGCTGCCGTTTAACCTCTCCTGTCCATCTCACACAGCTCTCTCTCCAAACTAAACCGAAGCCTCCTTGAAGGCAGGGCCTTTGTTGCTTTTCAATATTCCATTCCCAGGGCCTTGGTATAGCACTACAAACTGAGTGAATGTTTAATGTTTGCTGGTGCTTTGAATGTCAGTGGGAAAACCTGTCTTATCCTATGCTCTCCTCACCAGGTTCTGCCTTTCTTGGCCTCTCCGCTATTTAAAGTTTATCCCTAACAGGTTTCTTCTGCAAAAGAAACTGTGGTGATAGCATTTCAAAAGGGCATTCTCTTCCATGAGAAATAACCCACCTACCTATTCCTCATCTCTGAAATACTTCGCTGTCCCTGCCACCAACGTACCAACGCACTGCTTCATTTTGGGACAGAATAGAGTTTAGAATTTAGAAGAATTAAGATTAAGTCAGGACACATATTGACGAGGGAAAAGGTGGGGAGGGGAGAGGAACTCAAGAATTTAAGATTAAGGGGCCTCAGAGGGCTAAAGGTAGAGCCCTGGGTCCGGGCCGGGAGCTGGCACACTGCACCCGGCCGCCGCGGGGCTCCGGGAGCAGGAGGTCGGCCTCCCGACGGCGGAGGGAGGAGGAGCGGCTGCTGCTGTCAGCTGCGGGGCGCGGCCGGAGCTATTCCTGGTGCAGGAGGAACCCACTATTAGGCCGGCCTCGCGCTCCATTTTGCACTCTCAGTACCGGGTCTCCCCGACGCTCCGCTCCCTTCCCGGACCCCGCAGCGGCCCCGCCCCGCCCCCTCCCGGGCCAGCCGCGGCCATGCGGGCACGCAGGAGGACGCGGAGCGCATGCCGCTGTCCGCTGTCCCCCGTCCCATCTCAACCCATCCCATCCCATCCCGGGCCTCCGGGACACGCGTATGGGACCCTGACCCGCCAGGGAGTCGAAGCAACATCACTGCACCTCCGAGGGAGCTCCGCGAGGCGCAGAGCGGCGGGGAGTACGCACCCGAGATCCCATGTAATGCACCGCCTCGGCCCCGCGGCTCCCGCCGCGCAGGCACCGAACCCGCAGCATCTCCTCGAGGACAGCTGGTCCGCGATCGTAATGGTCTCCGCTGCGGCGGCGTAAACACCTGGCTAGCACCCGCAAGGCAAGCAGGCGACACACCTCGAACTCACGCCCCGCTCCAGGGGAGCCTTATATGCCAGTTCCCCACCTCGCGTCCTCCCCCCGGCGCTGTCCATTGGCTACCGAGAACAGGTGGTGGGGCCCCACGCGGAGTCGAAAGGTCAGGGGGCGGGCCCGGCCCCGAATTAGACGGAGGCGCGGGGGTCCAGGGGCCGGAGGAGCTGCGCCTTCCCTTTTTTAGCCTTTCCCAAGGTCATCCGTGAAAGTCCTGTCACCTGCTGCTTCCTGATGTACCAGGGGACAGAAAGCTTATCTGTGTTGGGGGGAGGAGGAGCGGCGGGAAGGACGGGAGAGGGGGGCTTCAAGCATAATATATACCACGCCATCGCGTTACATCCTGTAATGTTGCATTTCATTTTGTCCTGTATGTTTTATTAAAATATATTGGGTAGAAATATTAGGTATGTGCTCTATGACATAACATTTCATTATAAAAATGTGTACAGTCTCCACTCTCTAAAACAGTCTATCACTTTATTTTCGGGTTTTTGCAAATCCTTTGCTTCTCCCAATTACAAAATGCAAGCTGCCTCTGGGTACTAAAGAGGTTATAGCCCAAGAGAAGCGAGAAGCGCCCTCTCAAAACCGTGTTCACCCAGTGGCATGACAGTAACTAAAACAGAATCCAAAAATACAGCTATGGATTACTTGGCCTTTATGTTGCACCATGCTATTTGTGTGGGGTCGGGGTGGGGGTAATGTCTGGAAGCAGAGGCCTTCAAATGTTGAATTTGGAGCCAGATGGAAGGTTCTTATCTACTTAATACACGAGTGCCTGGGGGCAAATTACAACTTCAGTTGGCATCTTTTCCCTTATCTATTAAATGAGTTGGTTAGACTTGATGGCTTCTAAGGGTCCCTTCTGGATGCAATCCTCATTGCTTAAAAGATATTTTAATTTTTTAAATATTCATGCATTTCACTAAGATTGTCAAATTTATTGGCATACAGTTGGACAAAATAGTTCCTAATTATTGTTTTAATTTCCTCTTCCTTGGTGGATTCATCCTTTTCATTTTTGATACTGGTAATTTGGTTTTTTTTTTTTCAAATTAAATTAACCAAAAGTTTATCTATTTTATTGTTTTTTTTTCATAAAACTAGCTCTTAGTTTTATTTATTAGTTCAATAGTTTTCTTAATTTCAGTATTCTTAATTTCTCCTTTGGTTTTCAGTATTTCCAATTTGGTGTTTGAGGATTTTTAATATGTTCTTTTTCTAGTTTTTTTAGTTGTATGCCCAATTCATTGATCTCCTCTTTCTCTGTTTTATTCATGTGAGCATTTAGAGATATAAAACTTCCCCTAAGGACTACTTTCACTGTATCCCATCAGTTTTGGTATGTTGTCTCACTATTGTCATTCTCTTGAATGAAGTTATTGTTTCTATGATTTGTTGTTTGACCCATTCATTCTTTAGGATTCGATTATTTAGTTTCCAATTATTTTTTAGTCTATCTTTCCGTGGCCCTTTATTACATATAATTTTTATTGCATCATGATCTGAAAAGGATGCATTTAATATTTCTGCCTTTCTGTATTGTATTGTGAGGTTTTTATGCCCTAGCACATGGTCAATTTTTATGTATGAGCCATGTACTGCAGAGAAAAAAGTATATTCCTTTCTATCCCCATTCAGTTTTCTCCAGAAGTCTACCATTCCTAACTTTTCTAAAATTCTATTCACCTCCTTAACTTTTTTCTTATTTATTTTGTGGTTAGATTTATCTAGTTCAGAGAGGGGGAGGTTGAGGTCCCCCATTAGTATAGTTTTTCTGTCTATTTCTTCCTGTTACTCCCTGAACTTCTCCTCTAAGAATTTGGATGCTAAACCACTGGTGCACATACGTTGAGTAATGATATTACTTTTTTGTCTATGGTGCCTTTTAGCAAGATGTAATTTCCTTCCTTATCTCTTTTGATAAGATCTTTTTTGCTTTTACTTTGTCTGAGATCAGGATTGCCACCGATGCTTTTTTTTATTTCAACTGAAACATAATATATTCTACTCCAGACTTTTACTTTTACCGTGTGTGTGTCCCTCTGTTTCAAATGTGTTTCCTGTAAACAACATATTGTAGGATTATGGTTTTTAATCCATTCTGCTATCCATTTCTGTTTTATGGGAGAGTTCATCTCATTCACATTCACAGTTATGATTACTATCTGTGTCTTTCTCTCCATCCAATTTGCCCCGTTTATGCTTTTCTTTCTCCTTTCTCCCTTTCCTTCTTCACTAGTATTTTGCTTTTGATCACCACCTCCCTCAGTCCCCTCTCCCTTTTATTAGTCCCCTCCCTTTTTTTCCCTTTCCCCTTACTACTTCTTCCTCCCTACTATCTCCCCTTCCTTATCTTTCCCCTTTTCCCTCCTACTGCCCATAGGGCAAGTAAGATTTTTATACCTGATTATGTTATTCCCTCCTGGAGCCAAATTGGGTGATGTTTGGAGTGTTATTCCTTTGTCCTTATCTCATTGTACTTTGCATCAAACTTATTTGCATATTTTTCTTATTCTTTCATTAGACTATAAACTCCTTGAGGGTAGGGCCTTGTTTGGTTTTTCAATTTTTTTATCCCCAGTGTCTTCCACATACACTGTAGTATTTGCACATAACAGGTGTTTGATATGTTTGTTGAATTTGAGGGTTTCCCTGTTCCCCTTCTGACTTTCCCACTGTATCTTGTTTGTACTTCTCTCATAACTCTTGTATTGTCTTGTGTTAGTCATTTGTCTTAGCTCCTGTTACTTTCCCTGTCAGAACCTAAAATGCTACTTGCCCTTTCCATCTGCTAAGACCTGAACGTGGACATGAATCCTCCTTTACATGTTGTTATAACCCCTAATTAGAATGTGGGCTCCCTGGAGGGCAGGGACTCTTGCTTTCTTGTTTGAGTCACCTGTACTTAGCTTGATATGGCAAACACTTAATAAATGGTTTACCATTCTCTTCATTTCAGGACTGATGAATGGCAAAATGGGAGAAATGTCAAGGGGGCAAGGGATTCTAGAATGGTAGTGAATACTGATCTCTGATTGGCTGACCACGGCAACCAGCCTCAAAGGAAAGACCAAGTAAAAACTAATAGACTGGATAATACAGAGGTATTGAGAGGTTATGATGATGATCAGAAGCAAATTCAGTCTACGGGAGAGGAAGATATGGCTAGTAGGCCATTATCAGGAAAGGAAATCATTATGAGCTCTATGGTTGGGCCATACTAATGGGTTTCTGAGACAGAGTGGAAATGGTCATTATAGTTCAAGAAATTATGTGTTCAGGGTGTTAAGGAGGTTCATCAAATGTTGACCATGCATTAACTAAGCAGGATGGTAGGTCACAGATTGGAGAAGAAGTTGGTGTTTAGAGGAAGAAGGATTTGAGGAAGCTATCCTGGAAGTCTGTAGTCAATGGTGACAAAGATGGGGAGACAATAGTATAAGGTGATGCTGTAAACTTCCAAAAGAGGAGAGGTTTTGGAAAGATGGTGGCAGAACAATGGTTAGGACATAGCAATGAGGAACAAGTAAAATGTCACACCCTCCTTCTTCTCCAGGAAAGGGTGTTGTTAGGGAAAAGACAGGGTTCATTTTAGGTGAAATGGCTAAAGGAATGGTGGAGGATGTGTGACAACTTGTTCACAACAGAACAGGTTCCCAAGGGCCTAGTGGAAAGAGAGATAGAGGAACTAGGGGAGGGGGAGTATTAGACTGGATAGGGATGGTACTCCTGGAAGAGATAGCAGCAGGGAGGGATAACAGTGTATGATGTTTAATTAGGGAAGTGGGAGGTGGGGAGGTAGGCTGGAGACACGTGTTGGCAATAGGGAAGGGGGAGGGCTAAGTAAGTAGAATTCTGATATAGGAGTGTATATAGAACTAGCCAGTCCCAAGGTTGCAAAAGGAATGCGCATTAGGCAGTTTGTGCCTCTGCAAAATTTGTTCCCAGGGAAGTAAGACTGGCCTGGTGGTTTTGTTCCCAGCCTCTGGTGGGTGGATAGAGAGAGGATTGATGGCTTGTGCCCTGCCTCCACAAAAATGAATAAACAATGGAACCTTATTATAACACTATTTACTACTTTACAGATTTGGATATACCACAGAGCACACCATGTCCCCTGAAATGTGTAGGCTCCGAGAAAGACTAGCATAAGCTGAAGATTCATGAAGGGGGAGTGAGGGAAAGGGAGAATAGCCCTAGCTTGTAATTAACAAGCTGGATGACATTAAACAAGTAAATCACCTAACTTCTCTGAGACTCAGTTTCCTATTAGGTCAAATGGGGCTGACGAAAACTTTCCCTCTGTCACAGGGCCCTTTAAGTATGCAATCAGGAAGTAGAATTGCAGCGTTATTAATGGAAGGGACCTCAGGAATTATCAAGTCTGATCAGGCAACAAAGCTTAAGTGCTAATTATGTGCCAGGCACTGTGCTGAGTAGTGGATATACAAAGAAAAGCAAAAAAACAGTCCCTGCTTCACATTCTAAAGGGACAGATGGGAAAAAGCTGTAAAAAGCATAAAATTCCCTAGAGGTGTCACATAGGATCTAGCCTCAGATAGAGGCTATGGCTGGAAGGGACTTCAGAACAACCTCCTCATTTTAGAGAAGAGGAAACCAAGACTTACTAAGGTTAAATGACTTGGCCAAGGTCCCACAGCAAGTGTGAGATGTAGGACTCAAACTTGGGTTCTGACTAGAGCCAGTGATACAGAAAGTACTTAATAAAAGCCTGATGTTGTCCGTACCCTTTGACTCCATAACCAGCTAGGCTTATACCACAAGGAAGCCAATGATAAGAAGAAAATCCCAATGTATATCAAAATATTTATAGCCATACTTATTAGGATAGCAAAGAATTAGAAACAAAGTAGATGCCCATCAATTGGGAAACGGCAAAACACTTGTGGTACTTGAATGTAATAGAATGTTACTGTGCTATGAGAAATGAATATGATGACCACAGAAAAGCATGGAAAGATCTATATGAACTGACGCAGAGTGAAGTAAGTAGGGTCAAGAAAGACAATGTGCACAATGACTACCAGCAATGTAAACACACACAAACACACACACACACACACACAAAACCCACAAAGAATAAAAAATGAAATGTTGCAAAATTAGAAAGAACACGCATGGCTCCAAAGAAGAGACAGGAGAAGCTACTCCTCTGCAGAGGTGAGAGATCTACAAGTTCAGTACACTGCATATATTTTCCAAATTCTTCAATGTATTGACCAGTTTTGCTGACTTTTTTCTCTTCTTTTTCTTTTTTTCTGTCTTTAAAAATATGACTTGTCACATGGGATGGCTGTCTGGGAGGGAGAAGAGGAGGAGGAGGAAGAGGAAGAGAAATATTTGGTGATGAAAAAAAAAAACAAAAGACATCAATAACAATTTTTTAAGCCTAATATAATGGGGTTAGGAGATTAACCCAATCCCCCAGAGGCTTTCCTTCTATTCTTTAATTTTGCCTGGATTCCTGTGAATCTTTGGGCTGTCCATCTGTTCCCCCATATATAATGCCCATCTCCCCCATGGCTAGAATACTTTTCTTCCTCAGTGTCTTGGAACCCCTGGCTTCCTTCAAGGCTCAGTTCAAGATCTACCTTCCTTCCTCCCACTCCTTCTTCTTACCAAAATCACTGTGTACTCATTTTCTGTACACTGACATATCTGTGGACATGGTGCATTCCCCTCTTTGAGGGCAGGGACCATCTCGATTTTGTATTTGTAACTGCAACTAGGACATCGGCTGGCCCACAGAAGGCACTTAATAACTGCTTAATCTATTAACCTTCAATTTCTGTAAATAATGGACTCACCTCCTTTTCTGATCATGCCTGCCCTTGATTAGGTATTTTATGCCCTGTACCAGTCTTCATTAATAACACTTCACAGCAGCTACTTACCAATGATAAGATGCATGTCAGTGAAAGACACCATAAAGATTATTTATAATGAGAAAGAAATAGGTTGTCACAGTGAAAATAAGAGACAACAGGAGAGCAACTCAGATGGTACACTGGTATTCTCAAGTTACAAAGAGGATGAGAGGAAGGCACCCAGCTCTTCAATGGATGATTCAGGATAAAATATGAATGAGGGTCATACAGGATGAGAAGACATGGAGAGGCTGCAATCTGCTCAAAGTAAAATAATTTTAACAGTATAATATAAAGTTCATTGCAAGCAGTCAAAAAGAAAAAGAAAAAAAGGATGAACCCTGCAACTTATTTACACCTTTCTTTTTTTTTTTAATTTTCTGCAATTTTGATTCTTCTGAGACCTGTTTTCCATGATTCATAGCCAAATACTGGTGTTAAAATAATAGCTTCCTAACAAATGTTTGCTTGGTTGAATGTAATCAACAATGTATTATCAGGTTTTACTAAAATGCTGAAAATCTGTTGTGACAAAAATGATTATTATTAATAAGTCACATTCACATAGGGTCTAATGCAATGAATCCAAACTCAAAGGGCCACACTCGAGGACCTAGAGGGCCACATGTGGTCTCGAGGTCACAGGTTCCCCACCCCTGGTCTAATATATTCTAAAAAAAAAAATAACAAATACTAGTCTAGTGGGATTTAAATAAGCTTTAAACCAGTATATCATTGATCCTAAGCATCTCCCTTTGAGGCAGACAGATTGTTCTCTGTGAATACATTCAGAACTGCTGTTCAGTGAAATAGCAATTCAAGCCTCAGATTTCTGTTCTTTCTAAGCAGAGCCATAACTAGCAATTTGGATGCTGGGGCAAACTTCACAAAACATGCCCAGGACACACAACATGAAATGTGCTCTCAAATAAACTTTTAAAGAAAATTTAAAAAAAAGTAAAAATAAAATTCAGTTGGGGTAGAAGGGTAACAGAAGTCCAAAGAAGCCACCAGGACACTGTTGCTAGGAAGTAAATCAGGTCTGAATCTTAGACCTTAGAAAACCACATTTCAAAAAGTTTAGAGAAATAATAGCTTGTGAGCAAAAATTCAAAAAGGGAAGGTGGCTCAAGGGGAAATGATGGATATCAATATAAAATTCCTACAGTACAATTGCAAATGATCTCAATAAGGAAGGATCTCAATGATCTCAATAAGGAATACTGGGGTGAGGGAGCAGTGGGCTTTTAAAGAGACTGATGTGGTGCTTAGCGGGAGTTTTCCCATAGGCTGAATGTCCCACAGGACATTTATATTCATGGTGCTACAGGCAGATAAAAATGCTGGAGGAGGAAAGCACTCCTCCCTCTTTTCCATCATCTTCATCAGCTGGCCAAGCTATCAATCAATCAAAAGCATTACCTACTATGTGCCAGGAACTAGGAATACAGATATAAAAATTAAACAGTCCCTGCCCTTAAAGATCTTATAGTTATAACTAGTTACCGAGCTATTACTGACAGGCCGCATTGTAATTTTATAACTCAGTCAGTAATAGGTTATGCAGGAACACTGAAATATGCCGAACTCTGATGACCATGGGAGAGGAATTCAATTCAATAAATATTAAGTGTATGCTATGTGTAGCACCCATGATACAACAAAAATGACAAGGTCCCTTCTTCAGGGACTCTACATTCTACTGAAGAGATAGAATGTGGAGGCAGGTAAGTAGAACATAAGGGAATTTGAGGAGGGAGAAAATATTAGCAACTGGGAGTGGGAGGTGGGTAGGAGGGAATCAGAAAAGGCTTCTAGGAGAAGGAGGCACCTGAGCTGAGCCTTGAAGGACAGTAAGAATTCTAAGAGAGGCATATGAGAGACTATTTTCCAGACAAGGAGGGCAGCATATGGCAGACAGAATAGGGAACAGCTAGTGGGTCCTGGCCAGTAGTTTGTAGATGGGGAATGTCTCTTGCTATTGTGAAAACAGGTAGCAACAGCAGATGCTCCTCGATCCTCTCTGTCTCTGCCTCCACCCTCCTCATTGCCACTTGGGACTTTCCTGGTTTCCTTTAAGTAAATCCCACCTTTTTTTGAGAACTCTCTCCCAGTCCCCTTTATGGCTAGCGCCTTCTCTCAGAGACAACTCCCAAGTTCTCCTCTCTATTTGGTGCTTGTATGTAGTTATTTGCATGTTGTCTTCCACGTTGGATAGTGAGCTCTTTGAGGACAGGAATTATTTTCACTTTTCTTGTATTCCCAGGGCTTAGCACAGTGCCTAGCATATGGTGAGTACTTAATAAATACTTCTTGACTTGGCTAGATCCTGAGACTGCTTCTTGGTATCTATCTTCTATGTAAGGAGGCAGGTTGTGAATGAACAAGGACTTTCAGGTGGGGCCCAAGTGTACCCAATTAGGAAACTGATCTCAGATGTTTCAGTGTGCGTGAGGTCCTGCTCTCTAAATAATCAAGAACAAATTATCAAAATAGTGCAACCTTATGAAAATAGTGCCAAGAAGGATCAGCTGATGTCTGCAAAAGTGATAAGAACAATGAAAACAGCTTTTTTGGGTTTTTTGTTCAGAAGAACAGGGGTAGAGCAGAGAGCACACTGTTAATTAATGACAGAAAGAAGGCAGAACTCAGACTCATGAAATGATACTTAAAATAATAATTTTATAGGATCATTGATTTGGAGCTGGAAGGGACATTAGAGGTTACCTAATGCAATCCCCTCATATTACAAGTGAGGAAACTGAGACCCAGAGACATTAGGTGACTTGTCAAGGTCAAAGGGTAAGTGGCAGAGGCAAAATTTAAACCCAGGCTCAGAATTCAAATATAGCCTTCTTCCCACCACATCTATTATGTCCTCACTCAATTCCTCTATCAAGAAGTACCATCCGCGGTCTGGAAAGTGTCAAACAGATATGATTAAAAAGAAAGAATGGCCTTCAGCACACCAGCTGACTGCAGAGGTAGTGCCCCTTCTCCTGTATTATGGAAGAACTGCTCAATGACTGGGGATGCCTCAAAATGGAGCAGTCTGACATTTTAATGAGTCTCTTCTCACTGGAAATATCAAAGCAGAGTCTAGATGCTTACATGTCAGGGATATTAGAGAAGGTATTCATACAATGGACAAGAATGCCCAGTGTAACCTCTAAGATGTTACTGTTGTTTTTGATTGTGTCTGATTCTTCGGGCCCTATTGGATTTTCTTGGCAAAAATACTGGAATGGTTTGCCATTTCTTCTCCAGCTCTCGTGACAGATGAGGAAACTGAGGCAAACAGGGTTAGGTGACTTACTTGGAGTAACATAGCTACTAAGTGCGTAAGGCCGGATTTGAATTCAGGAAGATGAGTCTTCCTGACTCCAGGTCCAGCACAATATTCACTGTGCCACCTAGCTGTCCCAACCTCTAAGACACTATGAAATTAAGAAAGTAAATCTGAACCAGAGTTTTATGCTGTTTTCTCAGGGCCTGCGTGTCATGATCTCAAGGTCCCAGCACCCCTAAACCTCTAGACCTCATCATATAGTTCCCTGCACCGGGAATAACTACCAAATCCCAAATTTTACTCCAGCCACGACTGGGAGGCACATAAGCCTCTTTTTTGGTCTTGTGGCTGGGAGGGGGATTTCCAAGCACCTAGCTAGGCTTGGCTTGGAAGTGTTTTCGGGCCTGACCTCTCAGATCCCGCTAGGTCAGACAGCTACCAGGCTGTCTCAAACTCAGCCTGAAGCTCTCAGGCTCTCAGTTCAGTGGTTCTGTTTGAGCACATGGACCTGGGTACACCCTCCTTAGCATAGAGGACAGACTCCCCCATCAGGAAGCATAGGTCCAATCCTCTCAATTCTCTCAGCACTAGGGAACTGAGAAATCTTTGTATATTTTTTTCTTTTTTTTTCCTTTACCCTAAGCCTGTAATGGGTCAATCCTCTTCAATTCCCAAGAATTCACCTCTGGGCTGCCTTTTACTGGGCTGGAAAAATTTTAGCTTCTCTAAAGGACTTAAAAAGCAGGTGTTATTTTTGCAACACTGTTTGGCCTCAGTATCACCTGGAAAATTATGAGGCATGGTCCCTTTATGGGACATTTCAGCACAAAACCCTCTCAGAGTTAGAAAGATATTGTCACAGAGAAAGAAAATGGGTGGAGATTTCCTACTTAATGGCTTTTGTTGAGCTTTCTCGTGACTCCATTCTCAGAAAAGATTGTAAGATGCTCATAGCTAGAGCCATCCCACTAAGGGGGAATGGGGATCAAATGGACTTTTTGGATGATCCTCCCCTTATGGTTCCCAGGGTTATGGCACCCCCCTCTTCCCAGCCTCCGTCAGCACCATGTCTCTGGCACCTATCTCCACCCCATTCTCCTTTGGCCTCTTCGGCTGCTCCCCATCCTTCCCTAACTCTTCCTTCTGCTCCTCGTTCCTCCCCAACCCTTCCTTCTGCTCCCCATTCTCCCTTGACCCTTCCTGCAGCTCTCCAATCTCCCCTAGCCCCCCTTGTTTCCCACGTCCCCTCCTCCTTGCCCAACTCCTCTTTCCCTTGGTTTTCCTTCTCTTTTCCTCTGGCTCAACCTTCTCTGTGTCCTGCCTCTTTCACCTTCCATGTCTCCTATCCTGCATTTCCTCCCCAGACCCCTGCTCAAGCTCCAGACGAGGGTCTCACCTTGGCATCTCCTTCCTGACCCCTCCTCCTCCTCCAGCTAATCTTTCCCCTTGCCAGCCAGATTCCTCGGCCTTGCCAGTTCAGCCAGCACTCCTCCGTCCCTCGCTCACAAGAAGCTTTGGCTGAAAGAAGATTTGGGTTGAATTCTTTCAGGCAGGGCCCACGTGTTGTGATCTTGGGGTCCCAGCACCCCTAAACCTCTAGACCTCATCAGCCAAGTCCTCCATAAATTATTTTTTTTTTTGGTGAGGCAACTGGGGCTAAGTGACTTGCCCAGGGTCACAGCTAGTAAGGGTCAAGTCTCTGGTCTGAGATGAGATTTGAACTCAGGTCCTCCTGACTCCACGGCCAGTGCTCTAGCCACTGTGCCACCTAGCTGCCCCCCTCCATACATCTTGACATGGGAGTCACATACTAGTGGGGTGCTTTGCTCTCCACCAGTTATTATTGGCTCTTGCCAGGGAATTTGCCCTTCTTGTTGAATTTTGTTTTTCTGATGATATATTTTAATCTGGTCCCTCTTCTGCAAGATTACATCAACCCTGAAACACACTTCCTCAGTACCCCTTGCCCCACCTGGTGCCCCTATCTCCTTCTGACTAGAGAGGGATCCTCCCAGATCCTCCATTTAAGGAAGGCCCCAGGGCAGCCATCTCCTCATTTCCTAACCTCATCATCCCCCCACACTCCTGGACTTCATCACGGACCCAGCTAGGGTCCCCCCTCCTTTTCTGCTGCTTTTTATATGCTGCCTCCTTCATCACACTGTGTGAGCTCCTGGAGGGCAGGGACTACCTTTTGCTTTTCTTTACATGCCAAGCCCTTAGCATATAATGGGCTTAGCCCATAATGGACACTTAATAAATGTTTTATTGACTGACTGTATGTTGTAGCTTGACTACACCCGCACTGTACTTCTCCATGTGTGACACCACTGGTAAGGAGACTCATGACCCAGAAACCATAAGAAGAATATTCATGTTTTAAATGACAGGCCTTTTCAGAAGAAGCTTGGGGTCTTTAAAGGAGCTTTGCAATTTCCTGAAGGCAATGCTTTTCAACCTCATCTCCTATTCCAGCTTAATTCTGGACTCAATGAATGTGTCCATTCCTCTCCTTACACACATACACACACATACACACACACGTGTATGTATACATACAGGTATACATACTCATACGTGTGCATGCATATACATGCATATATAATACTTCAATTATAGACTAATATATTATGGACAAATTCTATGGGTTATCCATCTAACTAGATGTCATAATCTGGGATTGGTACATAGAAGTACTGAATGCTTGTTGATTGACTGGGCAGTATATATTCTTCATCCACTTGGTTTATCTATATGAATGGTTAGGCCAAACTCTTCTGGCTGTTTGCAGATCTCTGTGCAATGTCTCTGGAACTGATACAATTAGTACAATGTCATCTGCAAAGAGAAGTATCTGGAGGACCTCATTCCATAGGGAATCCCTCTTAAATTCAGATTCTGCACTGGTTCTTTTCCATCACAATGGTTAAAACTTTGGCAAGCATGTCTCCTTGTCTTATACCTTACCTTAGGTTTTCTCTGTTGTTACATCTTTCAAGGAATCAAATAATTCTGATGATACAAATCATCTTGTGGAAGAAAACCTTTAAGGCAGTATTTTCATCTACTAAATCAAATGTTTTTAAAGTAATCAACAAACAATATGCACTGTGCCTGACACATTGTAAGCACTTAATAAAAATATCTGTTGATTGCTTTCTCTGCCTCTTTCAGTCAGTTGAAAAGAAGGCAGAATGCTGTCACACAAGATTTTCATGACATTTTACTGAAATCAACTATGTGGCCTAGTCAAAGGGTGATCTTGGATCAAGATGGAAGCACCTGGCGATCTGAAGAGGAGGAGAAAGAAGGACCAGGACAAGCACAAGGAAGAGGAGGAGAAAGAAGAGGAAGAGGAAGAAGAAAAGGAGGGGGAGAAAGAAGACGATTGTGTGATTTAATCCACGTGGGTACCATATCAAGGCAGATTTCAACCCCAGGATGCCTTAGTGGATTATTGCCTCAGCCAACAAATTCAACAACTGATGACTAATCTTTTGGTTATGAGCTTCTCTGAAATTTCCCCCACTGATCCTTAGACAACAGTCTGTCACTGGGTCTCTCCTCAATGTCTTTCCAGTTTGGTAGATGTTCCAGAGCTTAGGAACTTGAGGCATAGCCTTTAAGAGCCCAGGGTCACCGCCCTGACACAATGAGGCACTTGATCAGGATGTTGAAAACCCCGCCCTACTCCTCTCATTGAAACTTTAAAAATTTCTCAGATAAAGAAAAATAATGTTATTTTAAAACTCAAAGGGACAAAAAAAAATCACCATATGCAGTCCACAAGATATTGAAATTAAAAGTCTTATTCCCACTTCCTTTAAAAAAAAAAAACAACCCCAAAACAAAAATACCACCACCCTGGAAAGAGACCTCAGGAATAAATGATCAAGAATAAAAATGTTCCTTTAGCCTAGATAAGCAGGACACAAAGGCTGTTCACACTTAAATGAAACAATAGGCTTTTCAGGGACTTTATCATTAACCTTGCTCTGTCTTTTAGGAGTTACCATTCAGACACAAACTGAGTTTTCTGGACAGTGTAACAGTTTCAGATCTTTTTGGTTAATGCTATAATTTGGTACAAATGGATCCAGAATTCACATATGAAAACCTCAATATGTGTATATATGTATGCATGCATCTATATGTATCTATGTACACAGATACATATGGATGCATGCATTTAGACATATATAAAATACACTGAAGGACCATTAATTCAATTCAACAAGTAACTATGATATACAGCAAGCAGAGAGATGGCATGATATAGCGGCTAGGGAATGAGCCTAAAGGCCAGGAAAACTGGGGTTCTCGTTCTGCCAGTGAAGCATTTTTCTCCTGGGTGGTGGAAACTACAGGAGTAGTTCTCTCCCATGTCCCACTACCATTTCCCCCGGTACACTTCTCCCCAAGCCTTGCCCTCTCCTAGTCTCTGAAATTCTAGGAAAAGGTATATACACAGTCCTACCTTTCCTTTCAGCAGCAAACTTAATAATAATAGTTCATACACATGTACCATCTTAATGTTTACAAAGTACTTTACATAAACATCTCATTTGGTCCCTGAAACAACCTTGTGAGGTGGTATTATCTCTATTTCATGGGAGGAAAAAATTGAAACTCAGAGGCTAAATGCTTTGGTTATGGTCACACAGCTAGTTAAGTGGTAGAAGTGGGATTCAAACCCCAGTCTTCCTGACTCCAAGTCTGGCACTCTCTATAACTCCATGTTATGGTGTGGCATGACTCTCAAAAAGGAGTCTCTCCAAATTAAATTATGATTCCATGCCTGAATTGCTGGCGTCCCCAAAGGGTAGAATGAGGCCCTTAATCACACACACTATTTGTTAAGTACACTCAGAAACTTCTGCCAGGGACTGAGAAAATCATTTATTATGCTTAGTTGGCAAGCACAGGGTCATAATGGACGGTGATGGTAGGGGGGAGAGGTCCTTTCTCTGTCTGTATCTCTGCTTAGGAGACCAAATGTTCTAGCTATACCACTATATTATATTTTGTGTTATTTACATATAAGCATACACACACACCTCTTTGCTAAGTAAAAATTAGCAAGATTCCACAAGCCAGAAGTGCTAAGATGGATGATGAAAGCAAAATTAGGGAGTGAACTCATCATGAAAGACTGATTTAGTAATTACAGACTAAGACATTTAATATGTTGCCTTTTCTAGAAAGCTGTGCTGTGCACATGACATCAGTTAAACTCCTGCCATGAGACACATGTCATTCACACTAACCTTCCCTAGAGAGGCTGTATTTGAAACATGAGAACTCTGTGCACCCTGGGTCAGTACTAACAACCAGATTTTCTATTCCTGATGCCACTCTTTCTATGGGCTCTGGGAGCATCTGAAGATTACCCCCTCCCCCCAAATTCTCACACACAGCCAATAAAAATATGGACTTGCTATTACAGAGCTAACTCTTCCAAACCCCTGAGTAGGTTAAATCATAGTACTTTCATTGTACTTCGTGAGCTTTCCTTGTCCACATCTAGCCTTATATTCTCTTTTCTTTAATGTTGACACTTAAAACACTTTGGGGCCACTAAAAAAAAAATGGAAATTTTTTTTTAAATGCTCCAAATCAAAGAAGTGCCCCTATAGATCATCTGTAATGATGTAATGAGGCCGGCCTCATTACTAGTAAAGAAGGTGATGTCCAGAGAACTTAAATGACTTGTTCAAGGTCATACTGCTTTTAAGTGGCACAGCAAGGGAATAAACCCCTAATTTCCTGACGCCTCTTTCAGTGCTTTTCCCAGGAGATCATAATATCTTAGTTACTGTAGTTTTATGTGACTATTACAAAACTGCCCTCTGGGACCGAAAAAAAAAAAGGGGGAAAGACACTTTTGGAACTCAAAAATAGGCCAACCACTAAGCTCAGGATTTACAGAGAGAGGAGCAGTCTTAATTTATTCATCATTCAGTTCAACAAGGATTTACTAAGTGCCAAAGATAAATAATGAGGCCATCCCTGTCTCTGTGAACTTAGAACCACAGTTCAAGAGCTGGAAGGAACTCAGTGGTATCTGGTCCAACCCTCTTATTTTACAAATGGAGAAACTGAGATCTGGAGAGGTGAAGTGAGTTATCCAAGGTCACACAAGACACACTCAGTCAGTAGGGTTGGAAATGCATCCTGTACATAGCTTATTTGTACATAGTTGTTTGTATGTTGTCTCCCCCATTAGACTGAGCTCCTCGAGAACAAAGACTGGTTTGTCCCCTGGTTTGTTTATTTGGAGTGGCTGGGATGGGTTTTTGGTTTTGGTGTTGTTTTGCCTTTCTCTGCTTCCCTAGGGCCTGACTTGTAGTGAGGACTTAATCACTGCTTGTTGACTTGACCGGGTTCCCTGACTCCAAATCTAGCATCTCTTCCATTGTACCACACTGTCACTCCTTTAAGCCCTGATTTTATTAGCTGGGGTTTGGCACCTTAACTTTGAAAAGATAAAGGACGCAGAGCCAACAAAATGGTGTCCAAAAATAATCTCGGTCCCTGGTGTTAAGCCCATAATGATTTTAAAGGGGAAGGGGCAGGAAGGCTTTATCTCTAGGCCCCCAAGTCACAGGAGAGCCTGGGGTACTCATATCAGAGAACCGAGACCGACTCTGATTCCACGCCTGCATTGTATGGTTCTCAAAGGGTAGAGAAAGGCCCTTTACAATGTGTGCTATTTGCCAAGTCCACTCTGAGACTTCTTCCAGGAGGACTGAAAAAGTGTTCAATAGATAACATAGTAAGAAACTAGTCCATTCCTCAGGAAGGGACTGAAGGGAAGAAGGATCTATGTGTATACAAGGAATTAAGCCCTGTCAGAAATTTTCCTCAGGCAATGTAAAAACTACAACCATTTCAGGAGAGGCCATATTCATCTAGCATGAGGACAAGATGCCAGTCCTAGGAGGACAGAGTTCATTGTTGAGGGGGAAAGGTCTGCGAAATGTCTGAGGTTGCATATTCTAACATGATAGCTACAGGTTTTTATGAGGCTCAGGAACGCATTTGATAAGACAAATTCTACTGCCTTTCCCCCCACATTTAGATAGTGGATTTCTCTCTACCTCAGGGTTTAACCCTAGCTTAGGAAAGGGGCTAAATTGAAACACTTTCTGTGGAGATGGACTTGCATCCTTTGGATACATGGGACACATGTGCTCTGCCCCCTAACAAAAGGGAATGTGAAACCAGATGCTTCCAGTTGGTCCCCATGGTGGGAACAAGAGGTAGGTGGTGCTGTGCCAAAGAGAATCAGCAACTAAATCAAGTAGATCCACACACTTTGTGAGCCACTGGGAGAAATACTTCCAGGCTCTTTCCAACTGGCCTCTTTGTTGGGGCAGCAGACAACACTGCCTATCCCTTGGACTTCCCAGTGGTGGGAGATGATGTTTCTCTCTACTCCCTCCCCAGGCCCTCTCCAGCAGCTGCTATGGCTTTATGCATATGACAGTGGGAACAAATGCTTGACAAGGTGAGGCTGAAACCGCACTTCGAGTCGCTGGCAGCCTCCTCTGCTTTGTGTTTCTTTCCCCAAGCACAGATGACTGAACATTGATCCTAAGACCTGACCTTTTCAGCTCTATTGCCTACCTCACAATTTCAGAAGTTCAGGAGTTCCTGGGTGCTAACTGGCCACAGCACGTTTCCCCCTGCAAGAATCCAAAGTTTGCATGTCCAGGATTTTGATGATCCAACCCACTAACGTATTAGCAATGGGATGTACACGTGGGTAAGAAGCCAAGTGGCCAGTCCCGAGTTGTTTTCATGCTGAGTTGATGTGTCATGGTCACAGTAAAATACAAAACCAATACTTTAGTAGAAAACACAGTATATATAATACAGTAGAAGTTAATCTGAGCTGAAATGGACCTTCAAAATTGTCTAGTCCAACCCCCTTATTTTACAAATTAAGAGACTGAGGCATGGAGGGAGGAGCAGAATGTCTTGATCAAGGTCACAGAGCTAGTCAGTGACAAATGCAGGTTTAGAACCCAAGCCTCCTAAGCCTTGATCCAACACTTTCAATGCATTTCAAGAAACATTCATTCAGTGGCTATTACTGTAGGAAGCACCATAAAAGTGATGAGGACACAAAGAAAAACCAAAATCATCCCTTCCCTTCTGCATCTTTATGACCGTTTTTGGGATTTTCTTGGCAAAGTTACTGTAGTGGTTTGACATTTCCTACTCCAGTTCATTTTACATATGAGGAAACGGAAGTAAACAGGGTTAAGTGACTTGCCCAGAGTCACACAGCTAGTAAGTGTCTGAAGCTGGATTTGAATTCAGGAAGAAGCATCTTCTCCCTGACTCCAGGCCTGGTGTTCTATCCACTGTGCCATCTAGCTGCCCTCTATATCCCTACTGAATCTTATATCATGAATAAAGAACAGTTTGAACAAGAGTAGCTCTTCCAATGAAAGTTCTAAAAGGCTTCCAATTTACACAGCACTTTCTTCAACATAACCCTGAGGACAAATGGGTATTTCACAGATGAAAAAACTGAGGCTCAGCAAGGTCTCAGACTTGCCTAAGATAACAGAGCAAGCAAGTGTTGGCATCAGGATGTACCGTATTTCTGATCGTGCAATTAAACGTTTCTTGGCCATAAGGAAGTTCTTTCATGCCTGCTGATGTGAATTATATACGAAAAGTTGTGTGGAATGGGTTGATGAGGTTGGGATCTACACCCCAAAAAGGAAAAACCCTGGACTTTCTCACAATGACAAATCTCTGGAGTTGGCCTTTCATTCTGGCTAGGCCCAATCTCTGTTACCCTTAAGCTAGCCAGGCCCTCCATTGTCTTACCTCCCCATGGCCCCTGGCCACTTCCCACCCTTAATCCTAGCTAGGCTCCATTCTCCCTTGGCCTGGAGGTCCCAGTCCCTGGCATTCTGTTACCTCACAGTCCCCACTCCCACCCCTACCCCCACCCCCAGACTACTTGGCCACTCCTAAATTTCTGACTAATATGGTGGATCTTTAATAAACCTTGTCTTTGGCTGAAAGAAGGCTTGAGTCAAATTCTTTTGGGCAAGACCTGCATGTCATGACTTTGGGGTTCCAGCACCCCTAAACCTCTAGACCCCATCAATCTGTCCTGATCTTTTTAGGACTTCATGGCATAATGAAGTTTTACACATACTTTTTACCCATGACATTTTTGAAATGTCATTTAAAAAGCTGGTTTTGTTAAGTTTGTGCCCAACTCTGTAACAAACCACCACCTAATCTTACACTAAGGATGGTGTCGGGTCAGTGGAAAGCTCCTGGGATGACTACCTCCTTTCTTGAGAACAGATTTTCTGGGGTTGCCAGAAAGGGCTTGGTTTAGTAATGCAGGGTCATTGATAATTTCTTGGAATTTTTTTTTTTTTTAGTTTGCTACTTTAAATCAAGTAGTTTGTAGCATGAATTATCACCAGTTGGTAAGATCCAGCCCAGCCCATCACTAGATAGCAAAAGCATGTTAAAGTTGGTCTCACGCTTCTCCCCCTCATGTATTCCATGCTCAGGCCAAACTGGCTAACTTGCTGTTCCCCAAACACCTCCTGGACTTTTCCATGTTGCTGCTTATGAAATAATATTTGCAAAACTTTGCAAACCTTAAAGTGCTATATAAATGCTAGCTATTATTCCTGTTGTTGTGGTTGTTCTATTCCCTGAGTCCAGGGTGACTTCTTTCTAGTCTAGTTAACTGTTTTTGCCTTTGTATGTCCATTGCTAAGTACAGGCCCATAAGAAATACTTATTAAGTGCTGCTTGATTGACTGGCAGCCTACATGTCTTTCAAGACCTAAATCAGTCACCAACGCCTCCATGAAGCCTTCCTTGATTCTTCAGGCAGTAGTGATATCTCTCAGGATCGTAAATTTAGAGACAGAGGGGATCTCAGAAACCATATAGTCCAATTCCACATTTTATAGGTAAAGAAACCTATCCAGGTCAAGCTCTGAACAATGAAACATGCTCAAGGTCACACAAGTAGTAAGTAAGAGAGGCAACTAGGTGGCCCAGTGGATGGAGCACTGAGCCTCGAGTCAGGAAGGCCACAATTCAAATCCAGCCTCAGATACTTACTAGCTGTGTGACCCTGGCCAACTCATTTAACCTGTTTCCTCAACTGTAAAACGGGGGTGATAACAGCATCTACCCCACAGGGCTGTTGTGAGGATAAAATGAGATAATATCCGTAAAGCATTTGGCAGAGTGCTCAGCATATGGTAGGTACTATGGAACCACTTATTCTCTTCCCCTAATAGAGCCAGGATTTCACATCCAAGTGCTTGGACTCTGGATCCTATACTATTTCTATGACACCATGCTGCCTCTACGGGTTTGGTAGAATCAGTCTGGGAGAACCAATTGTTAAATTTTCAAGGTGAGTATTTACACCTTGGAAAAGGGCAAAGCGACAAATCAGAGCTTGAATTATTGTTTTGTTGACTGTCTAAACTTAAGAAAGTGATGGAGAAAATATTAATAATGCAAATTAAACTTACAGTATGTCATGAGTACATTTTTTAAAAAGAGAGCCAGTTGTTAAACATTTATGGGCACACTTTGCCTCTCTTAATTATGTATTCCTCTTATACATTTAATCAGCCCACAGGCATTTATTATATTTCACTCTGACTCTACCATGTATTAGCTTTGTGACTCTTGACCTCTTTGGGCCTCAGTTTCCTCATCTGTAAAATGAGAGACTTGGACTGGATAATCTTCAAGGTCTAGTCCAATTTGAAATTCTTTGATTCCCATGGAATTTATGAATAACTTATCAGCCCTGGTAGACTATCAATTCCTTGAGTGCAAGGATCATGTCTTGTTTATTTTTCCATATTCTCCATCATCCAGCACAGTGAATCATATATATTAAAAACTTAATAAATATTTGTTGTATAAATTAATAAATAAACTTCAAAGATTACCACATTTTAGTGGCATGATATAACCCAGTTTTTAATGACCTAATTGTAAAAAAAGCAAATTATGCCCTTTATTTTTTGGGGGGAAGAGGGAGAGAAGGAAGGGTCCGAGACCTGTGATCTCATCTATAGGGAACTCTACAAGTCATAGAGAATTGTCTAAAGTACTAAGAAGTTGTTAGTGGCCCATGGCGGTACAGCTAGTAAATGTCAAAGGCAGGATTTGAAAAGTTAGATGTTCCTGACTCCACAGGCGGCTCCCTATTCATAAACAATGCTGTATAAGCCCTTGGAAAATCCAGCTCTTTAGATTTACAACTGAGCCTAGCACTGGACCTATAGGGAATACTCCATAAATACTTCTTGCTTGAATGATTTCTGAAACTTGTCTCTACTCTAGCTGATTATAACTTAATGGACATACATACTATGGCTTATTGCACATATATATTTACTGGTTCTAAGGTGTTGAAATAACTATTACCCTTGCCTCAGAATTTATTAAACAAACTTAATGAATATCATTATCAGTCATACTAGAAAGAACACATATAATACTCTGTATTGTGTACTTCACATGCTTACCAAATCAATTTTTTATGGTGCTGTTGGCATGCAATGGCGGCAGGTGGGGCCGTTTACACTTTGGCTGTCACCCTTGACCCTTGGACTTTGGGTGACAAGGGCTTTACTTCTTCGTTTCGTCGTTAAAATGGGGATAACAAATACTTTCGACATTTTAACTCCCAACCTCAAAGGGGTTGTCATGAGAAAAGGGCCTGCAAATGTTATGGAAACGTGAGCTTGGATTGTTAGCAATCCGATAGAAGTGCAGTAATTTAAAGCACTCAGACTCAGTGGGAAAAGCCCTGGCTCTGGAGTCAGGCAAAGGATCTGGGTTATTGGTCTACTTTTGTCACTTACTAACTGTGTGACCTTGGGGAAGTCTCACCTCTCTGGGCCTCAGTTTCCTCCTCCATAAAATGAAGAAGTTGGACAAGATGATTTCTCAGGTCCTTTTCAGTTCTAAATCTATGATCCCACTACCCTTACGGTATATATATTATATGGGGAGGAGTGTGAAGGGACAGGTGTAAAAGCTCCAGGGTAAAAAGGAAACTTTCCTCCTCTAGAGGCTGTGATCCAGGAGTACTAGGGCTTTGGGGGTGGTTCTTGCAGCATTATTGTTTAATAGTTCTCTTACATGAAGGACTCGACTCTTCCCTTCCCCACAAAAAAAAGAAAGAAAGAAAGAAAGAAAGAAAGAAAGAAAGAAAGAAAGAAA
>NW_020954572.1:16476956-16552269 GCF_900497805.2 Vombatus ursinus | reverse complement strand
AAAGAAAGAAAGAAAGAAAGAAAGAAAGAAAGAAAGAAAGAAAGAAAGAAAGAAAGAAAGAAAGAAAGAAAGAAAAGCTGAAAGGAGCTGGGGAGGGCCAAGTACAATCTGAAACACGATGCAGTCAAGACAGGATTAGTGGTCTTTCATCATATTGATTCTTTAGGCTGTGCTAGCTGCCTTCTCTTTACCCCTGCACTCTTGCAGGATCTCTTCGTCATGCAAAATATACGCCAATTTTTTTCTTCTAGTCATTTTGATGTCACTAGAAATGTTTTTCTGAGCTATCTTTATAGTCAACCAATCTATAAATGATTTTATCTTTCATTCCCTCAGATTGATTTGTAAAGAAGTCATTAAATTTGGCCTTTAGTCATTAAAAAAAAAATTAGGTGTATCATATATAAAATTTTAAAGTTTTGAAAAAACAAAAGCAATGAAGAATTAGAAATTAGAAAGGAAGTAGGCAACTAGAAAAAACATCTTTTTAGGAAGTTTCTCTTAATAAAGTCTCATTTTCAAAGTACATACTCATTCAAGTTTATAAGAGCTATTTGACCCAACTGATAAATGGTCAAAGAATACAAACAAACAATTTTCAGAGGAAAAAATACAAGCTGTGTAAAAAAATGCTCCAAATCATAATAATGAGAGAAATGCAAATTAAAACAACTCTGAGGTTCTACCACAAACCCATCAGATTGGAAATGTTGACAAAAAAGAAAAATGACAAATGTTGGAGGGGCTATGGAAAAACAAATACATTTATACACTATTGGTAGAGCTATGAATTGATCTAGCCAGTCTGGAAAGCAATTTGGAACTATGCCCAAAAAGTTACTAAACTGTATACCCTTGACCCAGCAATACCTTTACTAAGTCTCTGCCCAAAAAAAGATCAAAAAAAAGAGGAAAAGGACTTGTAGATACATACGTACTTACAGCAGTTCTTTGTTGTGTGGCAGAGAAATAGGAATCAAGGGGGTTCCCATCAACTGGGAAATGCATGAGCAAATTATGGTATGTGAATGTAATGAAATACTATTGTGCTAGAAGAAATGAAGTGGATGGTTTCAGAGAAACCTAGGAATAGTTGTATGAATTAATGTATAATGAGAGCAGAATGAGAACAATTTATATAATAACAACACAGTAAAGCAAACAACTTTGAAAGACTTAAGAGCTCTGACCAATGCACTGACCAACCACAACTCCAGAGGAAACACACTACCCACCTCTCCATAGAGAAGTGACGGACACAGGTTGCAGATTGAGAAGTATTTTTTGGACGTAACCAACATGGGGATTTGTTTTGCTTGACTATGCATATTTGTTACAAGAGTTTTCTTTTTCTTTTTTCCCAATAGGGGAGGGGGAGATGGGAGAGAGAAAATTAGTTTTTGTTTGTTGAAAAAAATTTAATTTAAATTTTAAAATAATAGGCGGCGTATTAGAGCTTTTTAATCGTGGGTTTAATTTAGTTTCTTGTCCCCTGCTTGATCCCTACTGTCCATCACTTCTCCTGATTCACTCATATTAATCAAAAAAAACTCCTAAGCTCATTTCCTCTCTGAAGCCATAAAAGGCCATGGATTTGCTGCTAAGTCAGCGAGGTTGTCCTGGTGGATCAGTGCCTCAAAAACCACTTCATACACAACCAGAGACGAGAGAGCTGAAAATGCCTCTGTGGTGCTGGCATGAAACGAACAGAGTGGTTGGCTGTTCTGCCTCAAGGAATCTGGCTTGGCAGCAACTGCTGGCTGGTTTTCTAGGGCAAAGAGAAGCTCTCTCTCAAATGGCGGCTTGTGGACCATCTGTTTACCAGAAGGCGCTACAAACTGATCAGATGACATGACAGAAAAATTGTTGGTGACCACCCAGATGCAAAGCCACTGATTGTCTCTGTGGCGTTATGCTGTTTATAATGTCTGCCGGCATTGCTAGCTAGCTAGCAGCAATGCTGTTAACTGTAACACTACTAACGGCAAACACAGTTTGCTACGGCAAAGGATCTTCTGGTAGAGAAAATGAGACATAAAAACTGAAGTGTATTATAGGATCAAAAAGTCAGAGTCAGGAGGGACCTCAGAAGTCACCTTGTTCTGCAGAGGAGGAAATGGAGGCTCGAGGACTATGCCCATGGTCTCACAGCTAATAAGTGGCAGAAACAGGATTCAAATCCTGGTCTTCCTGGCTCTAAGTCCAGCACTAACTCATACTGCCTTCTATTCCTGGCCATCCTCAGATTTATTATCTTTATGTGTGCTACTTGCTCCCAAAGCAATGCTCCTACCGTCTTGATGAAGACTAACTCGTAGAAATGCAATCCACATTCTGTCCAATTCTTCTACCTCTAGCCTGGAGAGGGGAGCATTATAAATTAAATGTACTCCCCTCTTCCCACCCAGAGGGGGGAGGGAGAAAAAGAGCCACCGAAATGCCAGAGTAGGACCAAAAAGGGTAGGAGGGGACGAGGTATGTGAGAAGCTATGGACACTTCTGAATTCTGGTGTCTTTAAAAGAGACTCTCCATGGAAGTCAAGGCAGCCGTGTGGGACAGACAGAGGAACAGGACCAAGAAGCGCAGCTGCAAATCAGATGTGTTTGAGGCATGAA
Source organism: Vombatus ursinus (assembly GCF_900497805.2). Classification (NCBI taxonomy): domain Eukaryota; kingdom Metazoa; phylum Chordata; class Mammalia; order Diprotodontia; family Vombatidae; genus Vombatus; species Vombatus ursinus. The sequence continues at coordinate 16,549,653 of NW_020954572.1, read as the reverse complement.
TACACCTGGGCTAGAGCTGAGCCACAGAGAAATGATCAAACCAAGCAGTAGACATGTGGCCCAGGTCCAGCTCATGTCGTGGTTCAGTCCTGACTCTTTGTGACCCCGTTGGGGTTTTCTTGGCAAAGATACTGGGTATGGTTTATCATTTCCTTCTCCAACTAATTTTACAGATGAGGAAACTGAGGCACACAGGGTTAAGTGACTTGCCCAAGGTCACACAGCTAATAAGCGTCTGAGGCCAGATTTGAAGTCAGGAGTCTTCCTGACTCCAGGCCTGGCACTCCATCGACTGAACCACTTAGCTGCCCAGTTCACAGTCCTTTGCTTTCCTCCCCCTTTTCCCTGAAGTATTGCCTAGGGAGGTCACTACCCCGATCTGATTATTCCATCTGATTTCTGATCTCCTTACTTCCTATTTTCCCTCCAACCAGTGGGAGGGGAAGAAAGACATTCTTCTCCTCCTCTGCAACTAGTACATCCAGCATCTGGAAGCTTTATCCTTTCCATTATTCAGCTCCATTATTATTTACTTAAAGCTACTATTAAATTAGATGGCCACTTACCATAATTTTGGCAAGTTAAACTAGAAAGGGAGACGAAAAGGATCTTCCTTAGCTTAGATTGAGGGGGAAGAGAGAGAGAGACAGATAGGGGGTGGGGAGGAGAACAGGTTAGAGAGATAATCTAAAATTTTGGTAATATTCACATACTGTACTCTGGACTTTTTTATTTTAAACTTAAGGAAATAAGCTTGTGAGTGAGTATAGAGGGGTGGGGAATGCATGTTTTCCCTTTGACCTGGTTGTGACTAGATGAATCTCCTTGACCAGTGTTAGAAGATTTCCATCATGGCTCAGATACCTCCCCTACTTGGTTATCTGTGGGATCTTATGTCTGGGATTTTTAAATTTTTTCTTCTTTCTGCTTCTAGGATTTTTCCTTCTCTCACCTCCCCCCCCTTTTAAAATTTATTCCTTTTGTTATTTGAATTTCTTTTTGAGCAGGTTTGCCTCAGGGATACTGGCACCACACTGGAACTCATTCTGGAAAATCTCTTCCTTGATGATTCTTAGTTTTTAACTCAATTTCAGTTCAGGTTTTCTTACTGCTTTCTAGAATTTCTAGAAAAAACTGGGACTGAATCTACACCAAGATGGGGGTTTCAGAGAGAAGCGCAGACAGAGCCTTTCTATATTTCTTAAAAACTGCTGAAAGGAAAAGTTTCCTCCACAAGTATGTGTCCATCTACCATGAGGCTCCGTGGCCAATCTACTTGGATACATGATGACCATTAAGGAATTGTTATATCATTTCAGCAAAGTAAAATCTGTGTCCTCCAGCAAGTGGTCAATGGGCATGTCCACCTTCATGGAGTCAAATCACATGTTCCATGGAATCAGTCCTGTTATAGCTCAAAGGAAACCCTTCTGCAGGTTTATTTCTGGAGGAAGGATAAGAAAGAAGAGTAAAAGAAATTCGTGTAGAATACCCTTTCCTCTGAGGGAATAAGAGAATTTCTATTTTCCTATTATCTGTGTGTCACATTGAGACCAATACAAAAGTCTGGACATTCTTTAAGTGATAGGAAAATAGTCCCTAAGAACCTCATCATTGCTTCTTTGTGAGTCTCTAGGGAATGTGCAGAAAGCAGAAGTGCATCTAGTGGCCACAAAAACCGCTGGTTTAGGGATAGTGACTCTCCCTTGGAAACTAAAGGAATAAGTACAACTATAGATTTTGAGCTAGACGGGATCTTAAAGGTCATTTAAGTTCAATCTCTTCATTTTACAAGTGAGGAAACTGAGGCCCACTTGCCCAGGGTCACATAGGTCGTAAGTGGCAGAGTCAAGACTGAATCCCAGCTCTCAGACTTCAAATCCAGTCCACTTTCCCTGGTAATATATAGCATGAGTATCAGGTTGAGAATTGTACTACAGTGGAAAGGGCAGCACAGGCCCTGGAATAAGTCTGGGGCTCAAATCCCCCTCTGACGCTTATTATCTATTTGGCCTTGGGTAAAAATCACTTAATTTCCCTGGGCCTCAGTTTTCTGTAAAAAGAAGGCATATGTAGTCCCTCCTAGCTCCAATTTGATGATCCCATAAATTCAAGTTTCTAAACTTAAAAGTGTGTCAGCATAGTCCAACCAAGAACAATGAATCACTCCAACTATTTAAGTCTTACTTTATGTAAATCTGGAGTGTGTTTTGGTATGTTAAGTCCCATATATATTTATGTATTTCATATTTTTTAACATCTCATAGGTCTGGACCAAAAATTATAATAAAAAACACTTATTCAGCCTCCCTTTCTTTCAGGGCTCCTTTAGCATTTCTAAGCTATAAACTCTCCTCCTATGCCCCACCAAAAAGTAATATTTCCAGAGTGAGAAAGAGAGAAAGGGAGGGGAGTGGGAGAGAGGGATATGTAAAGTTAATGACTTTTGTGGGTTTATTATATATCTTGATATTTTACTTAAGCAATTATTTTGAATGCATTTTTCATTGAATTTATGATTTTTTTAAATAAAATATTTTATCTGGAAAAAAAAAAAAGGAAAAAAATACCCTCAGCACTACCCATAAGACCAGAGGTGTCAAATGTGATCTGTGGGCCCCACATGGTTCACAACACTCCCAAAAGCAGCAAGAACCAGATTAAAATGTAATTGGGAAATACATAACAAAAATAAATAAGAATATAATAAAAAACAGATAACATTAATATGTAGTTTTCTAAGTCAATATGTAGCTTGCAGGGATTCTTATGTATAGTTTAATGACGCCCCCCCCCCACCCCCCAATCTATTTGAGTTTGACACCGTGGTGTTAGAACACATTCCCAGGTCAAGTTCTAAAGGACAGTAAGTATCATGTCTATCTGATGAAATACCAGTGAATCCCTCAGCTAACTTGGCGTTAGGGCACACATTTGATCATTAAGCAAAAGGACATTTAAACTAAAACCTAGCTCTAGCCCAGCATATTTCAATCCCAAATGACAGCATTTCCTGAATAAAACAATCTTCACAATGATTATAGCATATAACACTTTCTTTTTCTACAAAAGCAACTGTAGTCTGTCATAGCTGTCTACTTTATTTTTTTTCTTACTTTAATATAATAAAAGAACCATTTCATAAATCAGACTTATTGGGTAAGAATATAGAATTGGAAAGCAGATTGATCATATTACTTAAGGGCACTATCATGTCAAAGTTGTAAGTGGAAAACAGCAAGTGACTGAATGTCACTATTCCAGGAAAGGTAATTTAATATTATGTTTAATCTCCCCTAACCTCTGATGCTTTGGCTCAAGCCCAGAAACCTACTCTAATTCAACCATATATCATCAGGGCTTAAATAGGATGAGGTTTCAAAGAATCTCAAATCAATATTTTTCTCTCCCACCCTTCCTCCCTCCCTCCTCCCCCTCTTCCCTCTCTCCCACTCCCCTCCCTCTCTCTTTCTCTCTCTGGAAATATTACTTTTTGGTGGGGCATAGGAGGAGAGTTAATAGCTAAGAAATGCTAAAGGAGCCCTGATAGAAAGGGAAGCTGAATAACTGTTTTTTATTATAGTTTTTGGTCCAGACCTATGAGATGTCTTTGTAGTAGAGATAAGCCTTTGAGGCAGAAGAGAGTCTGCATTAAACCAGTCCCCTAACCTCAAAGAGCGATCATGCTACACCTTAGACACTTATGTCTTAGACAAGGGACACAAAATCCTACATGCAGAAGCCAACCAAATCCTGACATCAACAATGAAGGGAACTCCTGGAATGGAAACACCTTCCCACTGATGTAGACCAGCAAACTAGAAGTTAAACTATTCGAGGGCTGCCTGGGACACTGAAAGGTGAATTGCCTAAAAAAAAAAAAAAACAAATAAATGAAGAGAAATCTAACCTCTCAATTTGTGACCCTCCGACAACTATTCTTGAGCAAGCTGAAGACAAGTGAGGGAGGGAACTCATCCTATCCCATTCAAACATCTAAATGCCGTCAGCTGCAAATTGTGACATTGCTAAGGATGGCAAAGCTTAGGAAGTTTCATAACACCAGGACTTACTAACCAAACTCAAGTCCATCAGAGATAAGGAATGGTAGACTATAGATGTCAAGAGGTAAGAATCTTGCACTTTTGATTTTGTAATCTTTCTGGGCCAAGAGACCTGAATCATTCCAAGCAATTCTCTATTTTTTTATTGACCTATTTTATTTTTTCATTACCTTCATTTCCAAATCCCTCGTCCCAGAGAGAGATGTTCTCTATAACAAAAATAAAACAACAAAGAAAGTGAAATTAACCAATCAACAAGCATTTATTAAGTGCTTTCTATGTGCCAGACACTGTTACATACTAGAAATACAAAGACGATAGTGATAATAGTCCTTGTCCTCAAGGAGTTTACATTCTACTGAGAGAAACATCACATACATGTATAGGTATATACAGAGAAGATACAAAGTTACCTTAGAGGAGAAGGCATAAGCGTCTGGGGAGACCAAAAGACGCACCATACTGAAAGTGATACCAGCTGAGTCTTGAAGCACATTGAAGATTGTCTAACATGACCAAAAAGGAAAATGACAAATGTTGAAAGGGATATGGAAAAATTGGGACATTAATGCACTGATGGTGGAGTTTTTTTTGTGGTGACAAAGAATTGGAAATCAAGGAGATGCCCATCAATTGGTTGAACAAGTTGTGATATATGATTGTGATAGAATAGTGTTGTGCTATAAGAATTCTGAGCAGGATGTTTTCAGAAAAACCTGGAGAGTATTACATGAACTGATGCAAACTGAAGTGAGCAGAACTAGGAGAACATCTTACATAGTAACAGTAACATTGTAACAATGATCAACTGTGAAAGAGTTAGCTACTCTGATCAAGACAATTTTGAAAGACCCATAGTGAAAAATGCTCTCCACCTCCCAAGAGAGAACTGACTGTGCAGAATGAAGTACAGACTGAAGCATATTTTTTTCACTTACTTTATTTTTCTTGTGTTTTATTTTTCAACATGGCTAATATGTAAATATGTTTTGTATATCTTTACATGTACAACTGATATATTGCTTGCCTTCTAGATGGACGGGGGAGGGGCAGGAAGGAGGGAGAGAATCTGGAACTCAAAATTTATTTTAAATGAATGTTGGAAATAAATTTTAAATTTTAAAAAATCCAACAAAGAACAGTGGTATGAATACACTGGAATGGGGATTCATACCAATAGTATTGGGAAAAGATATCCCCAACCCCTAAAGGATACCTATAGAGGGAACAGCAGCCTAGCTCTGGAAACCTGGGGCATTTATAACTATTTTGCTATAGTGTATTTGGGCCTTAGGAAACTAAGGTGAGAATCTCAATACATCTCAATTTTCATAGCCTTGAAAATAGCCTTTCAGCCCTAGTAGAGGATAATCTATTCCTTCCTTGCTCCTCTGGCTCTTGGCACACCTTAAAAAACTATTATTTTCCTTGGTATTTTTCTCAAGCTTCAATTCATTCTGGCCTTCAGACCTCCCAACCTTCTTACAAAGTCATGCTGCTTTTTGATACTCATTCTGTTTTATGTGTGGTGTTTTGTTTTTTTTAAGCAAAGAAATCCCATTTATCCAAGTTGATAGCAAAAGAAAAATCAGACAAAGTATACATAGGAGAATGTATACCAGACCATACAGAGTGAAGGAGCTCTCCCATTGGCAGTGAGGTAACTCTGCTCAACCAATGAGGGAGTCCTGGATCTCACCCAAGGGAAAATACCTCCATTTTTGTACATATCCTTTTAAATCTAAGCTCACAGAAGACCTCCCTCTGTGAACATGCCCATAGCCTTAGATGTTTCTGGCTTAAAAAATGTTTTAAAATTTTTGACTTGATGATTAAAAAAAGTAATATTAAATATGTAGCTACATGGGGTGGATAAAGATATCTGTTATGAGCCCTGGCATACTGAGAGCCCGTGGTACTAAAGGAGGAAGCCAAAACGGCTAAATTAATGCTGGACAGGCTTAGAAATCTTAGTACTAATACTGGTGAACACATACATCTAACAGATAATTAGGTGAAAATGTCAGCATCTACTGCTTCCCCTTCTTCAGGACCATGTTCAGGATGCCTCTCCTTCCCCTCAAAACACCTTCCAATCACTGAAATGGCTGCTCTTGCCAATGACACCTAACTTCCCTTGAGTAATTAACTACTCAGGATCTTGCAGATTTCTCCCAATTCCTTATATCTCTTCTTGCAAGCTTGATTGGGAGCCTCCAAGACTAAGCATTCAAAAAGACACCACCGAATCCATATAATCCCTTCCGTTGGTCATCTAGGGGACGGAGCCACACTGAAGGAGCTCAGATAGAATTCTGAGAAGTGTCTGGCAGCACACGCACAGTCTAGTCCTACACTTTTTTGCTCCTGGGTGTGGGAGTAGTGACCTTTACTTCAATGAACAAAAGAGGTATTCAACACCAAGGACAATGATGTTATTCTAATGAAAGCTCTGTAGCAGTTTGAGGAAACTTGAACATGTGTATTTGCTTTTGTTTTCAGTTTGGCTACTTTGGATCCCCATAGATCAGTTTCCTTCCGATACAAGATTCTTACTTTCTCTTGGGATTGTGAGTTATGCAGAAACATATTTGCTGAAAAATGGGCTATTGGGGGAGAGGTGAGGAGATGTGTATAAGGGACTTTTGTGAATTCATTCTGCCTGATCTTAATGCTTTACTAAGTAAAGGAATGTCAAAATTCCATTCCATTCCTAAATGGTCTTCAGCAATCTGCAAAGCACTGGGCTAGGTACAGAGCATACCAAGATAAAAATCAAAACAGACCTTGCCCTCAAGTGGCTTTCAATCTAATAAGGGGGATAAAACAGGAATATAAATTAATTTCCTCATCTGTAAAATTAGGATTAATAAAAGCACCAGTTGTATTTGCAAAGCATTTTGCTTACCTTAAAGTGCTATGTAAATGCTAGCTAATCTCCCAATCTCCCAATTCTGTTCCCCTTGACTAGCCTAGTCCCCTACTGCCTTACCTTTCTAATGCTTTACTAAGTAAAGGAATGTCAAAATTCCATTCTATTCCTAAAAGGTCTTCAGTAAATCAAGGGTACCTACCCGTTGCAAAGCACTGGGCTAGGCACAGAGGATACAAAGATAAAAATCAAAACAGATCTTGCCCTCAGGTGGCTTAGAATCTAATAAAGGGGGGGATAAAACAGGAATATAAATTAGTTTCCTCATCTGTAAAATCTGGATTAATAATAGCACCAGTTGTTGTGAAGACTAAATATTTGCAAAGCATTTTGCTTATCTTAAAATGCTATGTAAATGCTAGCTATTAGTATTAATGACAAAGAATGGATCTAGACAAAGTATGATAAGAAAATTTGACCAGGGAAAGATTACTTTCAAGCTGGAACAATCTCAGAAAGCTTCACAGAGGATGTGGTACCTTAACTGGTTCTTAAAGGAAAGGATTTTATTTTATTTTTTTTTGAATTAATTTATTTTGATTTCTCAACCATCATTTCCACAAGCTTTTGAGTTTTAAATTTTTCTCCCCCTCCCTCCCCAAGACAGTGCACAATCTGATGTAGGCTATACATACACATTCCTATTAAACATATTTTCACATTAGTGATGTTGTAAGTAAGAATTAGAACCAATAGGAAGAACCACCATAAAGAGGAAACAAAACTCAACAGAAGAAAAAAAAATAGCAAATATTATGCTTCAATCTGCATTCAAACTGCATAGTTCTTTCTTTGGACATAGATAGCATTTTCTATCATGAGACCTTTGGAGATGTCTTAGATCCTTGTATTGCTGAGAAAGGTTAAGTCTATCAATATTAGTCATTGCACAACATGGCTATTACTGTGTACAACGTTCTTCTGGTTCTACTCACTTCACTCAGCCTCAGATCATACAAGTCCTTCCAGATTTTTCTGAAGTCTGCCTGTTCATCATTACAACACAATAGTATTCCATTACATTCATATACCACACCTTGTTCAGTCATTCCCCAATTGATGGGCATTCTCTCAATTTCCAATTCTTTGCCACCACAAAAAGAGCTGCTATAAATATTTTTGTACATGTGGGTCCTTTTCCCATTTGTATGATCTCTTTGGGATATAGCCCTAAAAGTGCTATTGCTGGGGGCAGCTAGGTGGCTCAGTAGATAGAGCACCGGCCCTGAGGTCAGGAGGACCTGATTTCAAATCCGACCTCAGACCAAACACTTGACACTTACTAGCTGTGTGACCCTGGGCAAGTCACTTAACCCCAATTGCCTAAAACAAACAAACAAACAAAAAACAAAAACAAAAAAAAGTGCTATTGCTGGATCAAATCAAAAATCACAATTTTATAGCCCTTTGGGCATAATTCCAAATTATTCTCTAAAATAGTTGGATCATTCCAATTTTCCCACATCTTCTCCAACATTTATCATTTTACTGTTTTGTCATGTTGTTCATTCTGATAGGTGTGATATGGTACCTCAGAGTTATTTTGATTTGCATTTCTCTAATCAACAGTAATTTAGAGCATTTTTTCATATGATTATAGATGGCTTTAATTTCTTCATCTGAGAACTGCCTGTTCATATCCTTTGACAATTTATCAATTGGGGAATGACTTGTATTCTTATAAATTTGACTTAATTCTCTATATATTTTAGAGATGAGGCCCTTATCAGAGACTGGTTGTAAAAATTCTTTCCCAATTTTCTACTTTCCTTCTGATCTTAGTTGTATTGGTTTTGTTTGTGCAAAAACTTTTCAATTTAATGTAATCAAAGTTATCCATTTTGCATTTCATAATGTTCTCTATCTCCTGTTTGGTCATGAATTCTTTTGCTCTCCATAAATCTGATAGGTAAACTATTCCTTGCTCTCCCAGTTTGCTTACAGTATCAGCCTTTATATCTAAATCATGGACCCATTTTGACTTTATTTTGGTATATGGTGTGAGATTTTGATCTATGCCTAGTTTCTGCCATACTCTTTTCCAGTTTTCCCAGCAGTTTTTGTCAAAGAGTGAGTTCTTATCCCAAAAGTTGGAGTCTCTGGGTTTATCAAATAATAGATTACTATATTCATTGACTACTGTGTCTTGCATACTTAACCTATTCCACTGATCCACTACTCTATTTCTTGGCCAGTACCAAGCAGTTTTGATGATTGCTGCTTTATAATACAATTTAAGATCTGGAATGGCTAGGCCACCTTCCCCTGCACTTCTTTTCATTAGTTCTCTTGATATTCTGGACCTTTTGTTCTTCCAAATGAATCTCGTTATTATTTTTTCTAACTCTATAAAATAATTTTTCAGTAGTTTGATTGGTATGGCACTGAATAAGCAAATTAGCTTAGGCAGAATTGTCATTTTTATTATATTAGCTCGGCCTACCCATGAGCAACTGTTGTTTTTCCAATTATTTAGATCTGATTTATTTGTGTGAAAAGTGTTTTGTAATTGTGTTCATAGAGTTCCTGGGTTTGTTTTGGGAGGTATACTCCTAAATATTTTATAATGTCTACAGTAAGTTTAAATGGAATTTCTTTTTCTGTCTTTTGCTGTTGGGCTTTGTTGGTAATATATAGAAATACAGATGATTTATGTGGGTTTATTTTATAGCCTGCAACTTTGCTAAAGTTCTTTATTATTTCAAGTAGTTTTTTACTTGATTCTCTGAGATTCTCTAAGTATAAGATCATGTTATCTGCAAAGAGTGATAGCTTTGTTTCTTCTTTGCCTATTCTAACGCCTTCAATGTCTTTTTCTTCTCTTATTGCTAAAGCTAACGTTTCCAGTACAATATTGAACAACAGTGGTGATAATGGACATTCTTGTTTCACCCCTGATCTTATTGGAAATGCTTCTAGCTTTTCCCTATTACATATTATGTTTGCTGAAGGTTTTAGATAGATGCTATTTATTATTTTAAGGAAGAGTCCATTTATACCTATGCTCTCCAGTGTTTTTAATAGGAATGGGTGTTGTATTTTGTCAAAAGCTTTTTCTGCATCTATTGAGATGATCATGTGGTTTCTGTTAGTTCTGGTGTTGATATGATGAATTAGGCTGATAGTTTTCCTTATATTGAACCAGCCCTGCATTCCTGGTATAAATCCTACCTGGTCATAGTGTACTATTCTTGTTATAAATTGCTGTAATCTATTTGCTAATATTTTGTTTAAAATTTTTGCATCTATATTCATTAGATAAATTGGTCTATAATTTTCTTTCTCTGTTTTGACTCTTCCTGGTTTAGGTATCAGCACCATATTTGTGTCATAAAAAGAATTTGGTAAGATTCCTTCTTCACCTATTTTACCAAATAGTCTATATAGTTATGGAGTTAACTGTTCTTTAAATGTTTGATAGAATTCGCTTGTAAATCCATTTGGCCCTGGAGATTTTCTCCTAGGGAGTTCATCAATGGTTTGTTCAATTTCTTTTTCTGAGATGGGGTTAAGTATTTTATTTCCTCTTCTGTTAATCTGCGCAATTTATATTTTTGTAAATATTTATCCATTTCACTAAGACTGTCAAATTTATTGGCATACAGTTGGGCAAAAGTTCCTAATTATTATTTTAATTTCTTCTTCCTTGGTGGTGAATTCACCCTTCTCATTTTTGATACTGGTAATTTGGTTTTCTTCTTTCTTTTTTTATTTATTAAATTAACCAAAGGTTTATCTATTTTATTAGGAAAGGATTTTAACAAGTGGACATGAGGTATATTCCAAAAATGAGGGAGGCCAGAATAGGCAGGGCAAAATTAGTGAATGGCCAATGGTCCAGTTTGGCTGGAAAAGAGAGCATGAAGGAAAGGGGGGGGGTGGAAGGAAGGTGGTCAAGGCTGTACTAAAAGAGTGATGACATCTCTCCTCCTGGAGGCTGCTTTGGTCCTGGCTTAAGTTGGGGAATGGGGGTAGGAGGACATGTCCCAGTCAGACCTGGGCTTAAATCCTCCCACTTGATGGGGTTGGGATCTGGACCCTAGAAAGGAAAAACGTTGGACCTTCCCCACAAGGCCAAATCTCTGGAGTTCACCTGGGGCTACAATCCCATCAACCGGCCTTTCACTGTGGCTACACCCAATCACCCAATTCTGTTACCCTTGACCTAGCCTAGCCACTGCCTTATCTCTCTAATGCTTTCCTAAGTAAAGGAATGTCAAAATTCCATTCCATTCCTAAATGGTCTTCAGCAAATCAAGGGTACCTACAGTTTGCAAAGCACTGGGCTAGGCACAGAGATAAAAATCAAAACAGATCTTGCCCTCAAGTGGCTTTCAATCTAATAAGGGGAGATAAAACAGGAATATAAATTAGTTTCCTCATCTGTAAAATCAGGATTAATATATTTACAAAGCATTTTGCTTACCTTACAGAGCTATGTAAATGCCAGCTACTATTATTAAGGGCAAAGAATGGATCTAGACAAAGTATGATAAGAAAACTTTAAGAGGAAAGACCATTGTCTTACTTCCCTATGGCCCCTGGCCACTTTCCACCCTTAATCCTACCTAGACTTCATTTTCCCTTATCCTTGTGGTCCTGGTCCCTAGAGTCCTCATAGACTACTTGGCCACTCCTAGATTCCTCCCATAGTCTTTCTGTGTATAAGGTCCATCTTGTAATATAATTATATATTACATTATATATGTATAATTATATATTATATATAGATACAATATATTATATATTACAAGATCTATATATATCTTATATAAGATGTGTATCTTATAATATATGTATCTTATAAGATGTATATCTTATAATATATGTATCTTATATATATATATCTTATAATCCAGCCACTGCTCAGATTTTTACAATATAGCCAATACCTCACAGACACTCAGATTCCTTAAGAGTCTGCCCAATATAGGGAATCTCTAATAAATCTTGCCTTTTGCTGAAAGAAGAGTTAGGCCAAATTCTTTTGGGCAGGATCTATGTGTTTTGATCTTGGGGTCCCAGCACCCCAGACCTCTAGAACTCATCACACTGACTTCTTAGTTAGGTAACCCTGGCCAAATTACTTTTAACATCTCAATGTTCCAAGGCAACTTCTCTAAGATTCCAAGTTACAGAGCTATTGCTGATCTGCCTTATGGACGGAGTTCCCACACCAGAAATTCCTGATCATGAAGACAAGAAAAATGTGCTTATTATTATCTTATTAAATTCAGTGTAGACTTAGTATTCTATAAACTAGTAATTCTATAAACTAAAACAAGACATGTTCCCAGCCCTCAGAGTGCCTTAATAATCTCATTTGGGTAGGCAACACACATGAAATAATAAGAAAACAAGTTAACTTCTAAATGAATGAATACATGGTACTAATTCACATCAACCTTGCTAGACCTGAGGGGTCAAACAAGGTGCCTGCTGACTGCCTGTGGCCCACAAAACTCCCTAAAGTGGCCCAAAAGAGATTAAAATGTAATTGGGAAGCATTTGTCAGTGTATAAACACGTAATAAAACACAGACAATATTGATATGTGATTTTCTAAGTCAGGCCAGGCCCATAGGGATCCGTATGTTCAGTTTAGTGGTGCCTGTTTCTGCCTGAGTTTGACACCACTGTGTTAGACTCTTGGATGGCACAAAGGGCCTCAGGTATACCCAGGGGGATTTTCTCAGACTCTTGGCTCTTAGCTCACACACAGAAGCCTCAAAATAAATATGCATGATACTCTTTTACTCTTTGTTTTTCTTGGGTTTGTCTGTTTTCTTTTGCAACATAGCTATAAATGGAAATGTTCTACGTGACTTTACATGTAAAATCTATATCAAATTGCTTGCTTTCTCAAGTGAAGGGTGCGGTGGGAGGGAAGGAGAGGATTTGGAGCTGAAAATTTTAAAAAATGAATGTTAAAATTTTTTTGCATATAATTGGGAAGTATTTAATGAAATAAAAATGTTAAAAAGAAAAAAGTATGCATGAGTGAGACCACTTCCCTATTTATAAGCATGCCAATCATAATTTTAACAGAAGAAAGTACTGGAAGGAAGAAAACAAAATGAAGATGGTTAGCATGAGTGCCATTAGTTCCAAATGAATGAGATATAACCTCTGTGAAGACTTCTCAGGGTGGTGATGAAAAGACTGTTTCGAAACTAGAGGTAGGCTCTGAGAGAACGAACAGGCCATAAGTTTAATTCAGCCGTAAACCCTCTCCTGATTGCCACTGCCACGTAAGCATTAGGTATACTAAATTAGGACGTGTATGTTTGGATTGGCTATACCCTGTTTCCTTGTTCTTTGGGAATGGGAAAGATTTTCGTGCCTAGAATGTAAGCCCGCCTCCCAGCCAATGGGAGAAAGGGATAGTGGCAGGGTGGGAGTTTCTTGTTTGCGTTAAGATATATAACCTTGCTTTGTCCTTTGTGCCTCACCTCTCTCCTGCTGGTAGTGTACTGGAGGAGTAGATGCCCCTTCTCGTGAGATTGTAATAAAGAGTAACTTTTTGCTTCCACCTTGAGAAGTCTCTGAATTTAATTGTGTTAGAGTCGCTGTACCACACAGCTTTGGAGGTCCCACCGAGATATGCCCACCTGTGCACGAGATCCCTAAATCTGGATCACACACAAAGATGCATGTAAATCTTCAGTCCCTCACATAAAAGTTCCTCTACCTCCAACCACAAATCCTGTCTTGGAGCATTGCTCCCAATTACTCAAAGGAGAGAAGGAATATGTCACTTGCTTTCTCTTCCCTACTTGGTGCCATTCTTTATGGCTCTGTCATATGGCCACTCAGGCCCCCAGTTTCTCAGGTCTGGTGAGCTCAATCTAATGAGGGGGAGACAACATGCAAACCACTATGTACAAGCAAAATACATTCAGGATAAACTGGGGATATAGAGGGAAGATACTGAAATTCAGGAAAACTGGGGAAGATTTCTTGAAGAAGGTGAGACTTTAGCTGGGGCTTGAAGGGAGCCAGAGAAGCCAGGAGACAGAGATGAGGAGGGACAGAGATCTGGGTATAAAGGACAGCCTATGAAAATGGAGTCGGGAGATGGTGTGTTGTGTGAGAGGAATAGCAGGAAGGCCATTATCCCTGGATCACTGTACATGGAGAGGGAAGTATGGTGTGAGACAGGAAAGGGAGGAAGGGGACAAAGTATGAAGGACTTTTAAAGCCAGAGGATCCTGGAGGTAACGTGGAGTGTAACAGGAGGAACACAATTGGTTGAATGGGGGGGGTGACCCATTGTTTAACTTGGGCTTTAGGAAGATTAATTTGAAGGGTGATTAGAGGAGAGGCTATAGTGGGGAGAGACTTGAGGTAGAGCTCAGAGGAGAGGTGAGAAAGGAGCATCAATCACCTCTTGGGAACAGAGGGGCAGAGTCTGAACTGGGATCCAAGTGAATGTAACTGATGGTGAAATGAGACAGGGAAACCTGGCACCAAAATCTTTGCTGATACAGAAATTAATGGGAAGCCAAAGGATGGGATGCAGGTTCAAACCCAGGAAGACAGAACTGGATCAGAAAGTGAGGAAGAAGGTATGTTGGTAAATTGACTATTGGAGTTAATCTGCCTCCTGAAAGCTTTGGCTTTTAAAACAATGGTGTGTATTCCCTGATGACATGAATGTTTGAGGAGTAGATCTGTGTTCCCTTGTCTGACTCAACACAGCAGTACGGCCAAGGACTTATATGAGAGGAATATGTATAATTTGGTTTCAAACATTTCCAATTTGAAGTGACAGTAGATATGCAAGGGGAAATGTCTAGTAGGAAGTTGGAAACACAGGATTAGAACTCCAGTTAGAGGTTAGAGGGAGAAACAGATTTGGATCCTCAGCAAGGAAGAGAGTCAGCAATTAAGTACTTATTTGTGTCAGGCATTGTGCTAAGTACTGGGGGGTACAAAGAAAGGCAAAAAGTAGTCCTTTACCTCCAGGAGTTCATATTCTAATGGGGCACCAAACATGTAAATAACTAGGTACATACAAGATATTATACAGAATATATGGAAAGCAGTCTGGGAGGGGAAGGCATTAGCAGATGGGGCAGGGAGGGAAAGTGAGAAAGGCCTCCTGCAGAAGGTGAGATTTGAGAGGAGTCTTGAAGGAAACCAGGGAGACTAAGAGACCAACGTGAGGAGGAAGTACATTCCAGGCATGGAATGGTTGAGCTCTCCAATGACTGAGCCTTGGGTAGTTGCCTACATTTGGGGTATCTATGAGAGAAGAAAAAGGACACAATGAAGGAGCAGTCTGAGAGGTTGTAGGAGAACCAGGATTGTCTCGTGTGAGTCCTAGCTCTGGCATTTACTGGTTTGGGGATTTCAATCAAGCCTATTCACCTCTTGAAGAATTGATTTCCTTATGTCTAAAATAGCAAATACTGTACTTGCACTGCTTGTACCTCATAGGGCTCACAGAATTGAGAACTGGATCTTATAAATCATTTAGTTCAGCCCTCTTACTGGGGAAGGAGTCCCAAAGAGGTAACCTAAAGTCACAAACCTAGAAAGCAAGAGAGTGGGAATCAAAGCCCCATCTTATCCAGTTCTTTTTTTCAAGGAAAGCACTCTGCAAAGTGTTTATAGAGGGAGCTATTAAAATTATCACACAAACTAAGAGGAGATGGAATTTTAAAAGGGAGAGAGGATGGTCAGCAGCATCAGAAAAGAAAAGTGGTCAGGGAAAATGAGGATTGGGAAGACTATTGGATTTGTCAAGGAGTTCACTGGTGAGCAATGATACATTAAGTGCAGTATAATGGAATTCTGACAGCAGAAGATTAAGGAGGGAATGTGTGGTGAGGAATAGAGGCAGATGTGTCTCATTCAAGAAAATCAGCAGTGAAAAGAAGAAAACAAGAAGTAGCTAGAGCAGGATCAAGCTCAAGGTCCTCTGACCTGATTTTTTTAAACATGGGAGACTTGTATAAGTTTGAAATCAACATAAGAAGTTAACGGCTGATCAGGAAAATATCTTTGAATCAAATATCTGAGTCTGATATCAAAGATATACAGGGAAGTAACATAAATATATAACACCAGTGTATGAGTGGTCAAAGGATACGAAGCAAACAGTTCTCTAAAGAAGAACTGGAAATTAGTGACATCTATATGAAAGGTTGCTCCAGTCACTAATAATAAGGGAAATGCAAAGTAAAACAACTCTGAGCTTCCAGCTCACATACAATGATTAAAGATGACAAGGTGGGAATGATCAAGGCTCCATGGGTTATAGAAAGACAAGTACATCAGTAACTATTAGTGTAGCTGTGAATTTGTCTAGCAATTCTGGAAAGCAATTTGGAAATACTCAAAGAAAATTACTAAAACATTCATATCCTTTGACCCACGGATCCCACTTTCTGTGGTAGTAAAAACTAGAAAAAAAGTTGGTGCCCATCAATTGGGGAATTTCTAAACAAACTGTGTTATACTAATTAATGGAATGCTACCACATTCTAGGAAATGATGAATATGAAGAACACAGAAAAGCATAAGAAAACATGTGAACTGATGCAAAGTGAGGTCAGTACAACCAGAAAAATAAATATATATAATGCCCATATATACAATATAAATGGAATTTTAAAAAAATAAAAACTGAAAGCTGTGTGATTATAATAATCAAGTTTAGTTCCAAAGATAAGAGATGAGAATGTAACTCTCTTCCTTCTTTGTAGAAGTAGATGCCTATGGGTATGGAACACTGCATATAACACCAGGCTTTGTTGATGTGTTTAGTTCTGTTGAATGACTTTTCCCTCCTCTTCCTTTTTTGTTTTTTGTTGTAAGGTATGGTGCTAGCACTTAATGATAGTGCCTTCTCTCTATCGATTATCTGCAATTTATCTCGTACATATCTTGTCTGTATGTTGTTTGCACGTCATCTCCCCCATTAGACTGTCAATTTGAGAGCAGGGACTACTTTACCTTTCTTTGTATCCTCAGCACTTAAGAGAGGGCCTAGTACTTGACAGAATCTTAATAAATGCTTGTTGGGGCAGCTAGGTGGCACAGTGGATAGAGCTTCGGCCTTGGAGGCAGGAGGACCTGAGTTCAAATCCAGCCTCAGACACTTGACATTTACTAGCTGTGTGACCCTGGGTAAGTCACTTAACCCCAACTGCCTCACCAAAAAAGGCAAAAAAAAAAAAAAAACAACTGCTTACTGACTTGGTGGAAGCAATATACTAACTCCTCCATCCAATTCAAATTAAAGCCCATCCTCAAATCCTTGAGTGGCCCAGGGGACTAATGGCCCAGGCTATTAACATCACCTACTAGTCACCTGAGTACAACAAAACAGTCAGTCAAGACGCAGTCCAGTGTTGTACAATGATGAGCAACCCCAGAGACTCTCAGATTTGCTCCACTGAATCAGCTCAAGGTATCATCCTCTAAGCATATCCTTGTTAAATGTCCTTCTCTTCTGATGACTAAGTTAATATTTTGTTAACTGATGAATGACACAGGGAAGTGCTTCATTTAGTTCTAATATTGAAATTAAACTACTAGGGAGCCTGGCCTGAATCAGACCCAGTCCAGACCATGAAGGATAGCTCTGTGAGGGGGGCAGGGAAGGGGTAGATTGAAACATAAAGGTGATGTAAAGTCAGCACACCAATAATTTTCTAAAGACCAAAAAGTGAAATGTGATGCTTGGCTGGGAGAAAAAAAAAAAAGAAAGCAAAGGAGAAAAAACTTCCCTAGAAAAAACTGAAGATATACAGAAAAGGGGGGAGTAGGGGAGCAGAGTCATTCCGACGTGGTAAAGGAGCATGGGCTGGAGCCCAAGTAGAAAGAATTCTGACCCTTATTTGTATAGTGCTTTCAAGATGTACAAAGTATATTCCTCCCAACACACCTGTGAGGTAGGAAGAACCACTGTTACTTCCTCTATTTTACAATGGAGGAAATGTGTCTCTGAGAGGTTAAGTGGTCTGCCCAATCAGCTTTAAAGAAAGGAATGTCGGGACAAAAAGACCCAGAGAAATTGCTATTAAGATGACCAGTGTTCTAGGCTGCTGTTAGCTCTGACTGTGGGAAAGCCACTGAATATGGTAGTGTTCTTACAAACAGGCTGCTGTGCTATCTTTTCATTCAAATACTCTCATATCCCGGCCAGTCTGACCTCTGTCAATAAAACATGTTCTAAAGTCCAAGGCTGACTGGTAAGAACCTATTGATTTCTTTATCACCTACAACATTTTCTAACTTAGGCTTTTATAAACTTGTTTTTTATGTTTTATGTTTTCCTTTCCTGAGTAGGAGCTGGGTCAGTTCTGAAGTTATGATGGCTTTTCTTATCTTTATTCTTTTTGTTGTTCTTTTATCCACTTGTTCTTCACAATCACTTTTTTGATGTAAATTATACCTAGTACAGTATCCTGGCTATCTGGGAATGCTTAACTGATGATAATGTTAAACCCACAGCATAATCAGTAAAAATAGTAACTTATTAGTAGTACAGTGTCACAGGAATTTACTAATTGGCTTAAAAAATAAGTGGTGTGAGGGGCAGTTAGGTGGCACAGTGGATAGAGCACTGGCCCTGGATTCAGGAGGACCTGAGTTCAAATCCGGTCTCAGACCAAACACTTGACACTTACTAGCTGTGTGACCCTGGGCAAGTCACTCAACCCCACGGCCTAACCAAAAAAAATAAAATAAAATAAGGGGTGTGACTATAATATTACCATGGAGTGACCTGGCTTCCTTCTATAGGCTATTCTAAGGCAGGGGTTATTAACTCAGGATCCATGAACTTGTTCTTAAAATTTTTTTTGATAATCTATACAATGATGTTGCCACTGAGGAATGGTGTTCAGAGAACTGTAACAGTCCTTTGAATTTTCTCAATAGTAGCAAATATTTGCTTTTGATTTGGGGCATATGCCCAAAGTTATTTGGAATCAAATCTGGTGAATAAGATAGATGATAACTACCTGCCTCACATAGCTGTAGTGAGGATCAAATGAGATAATGTATGTAAATATACGTAAAGAACTCTGCCAACCTTAAAGCACTATGTAAATGCTAGCTATTGTTATAATTAGCCCAAACGATGTGTAATTATACTAGAAAAATCACTGAACCACTGAACTTTGACCCAGTGACACCACTACTGGGCATCTCTTTCAAGGTGGTCAAAGACAAAAAGAAAGGCCCCACACGCACATAAATATTTATAGCAACACATTTTACAGTCGCAAAAAACTGGAAGCCAAATGGCTGAACAAACTGTGGCATATGAATGTAATGAAATTTTCTTACTGTGAAATAAGAAATATGAACTTGAAGAATTCAGAATGATTTGGGAGGACTTTATTAACTAATGTAAAGTGAAATAAATAGAACCAGGAGGACAAACAATAATAGAAGCGTCAAACATGGGCTTGAGGACAAGAATAAGATTAAAATTAACTGGGAAAAATTTAACTAACTAAATAAAAATATAATAAATCATAGATAACATTAATATGTGATTGACTAAGTCAATATGCAGCCACAGGGATCCTTATGGGATTTAGTGGCCCCATTTCTATTTGAATTTGAATGTAAGGAAGACACCAAAAACATCAGAACTCTGATGACCCATGTTGACTCAGAACGACTAACAGTGAAGCATTGCCTGCCTACCTCTTTTTGGCATAGAGGTGGTGGGTCACAGCTGAGAAATGAGACATACGTTGTCAAAGTGAATGTGTTCGTTTGTATTGCTTAGCTGTTTGTTACAAAGGAGGATTCTGTGAGGGATTCACAGGAGAGCAGGAAGCATCATTGGGAAGGCAGTGTTGTAAGAAAGAAAAAAAATATTAGTAAGGCATTTGGTTTTGTTTGTTGAACAAATAAGGTGGATGATCAAACTGAGTGACACTGAGTCTAAAATAAAGCAGGCCTATCAATGTGACTACTGTTTTGAGGCTTTTAAACGGAATTTGAAAGCAATTCTAAGAGCTTCAAAAATATTTTCAACAAAGGTAGTGTCCCCACATGGCTTCCTAAAGTGGCAACTTTAGGACAATGCTCATTGGAATGTATAAACTCTAGTAGATCATCAACTTAGAACTGGAGGGCCTTTTTGCGGTTAACGAGAGAGGTTAAATGATCGTCATAAACAGTAAATAATCACAAAGATGGTAGGTAGGTTGGCTGGGATTTGAAGCTAGATCTCCTAACTCCAAAGTCAACATTCTTTCCATTACAACGGGTGTGTTAATTAAAACACAAACACACAACCAATTCCAGTCAGTCCACACGCATTTATTACGGGCTTACTATGTGCCAAGTGCTGTGCCCAGCACGGGGCATACAAAAAATGCAAAAACCAGTCCCTGCCCTCACGGAGCTCACAGTCTACTAGAATAGACAACACTTAAACAACTATGTACAAATAAGATGGATGCAGAGGGGAGATACTAAGATTAAGGAGGACTGGCAAAGGCTTCCTGCAGAGGGAAGGACATGAGATAAAATTTGAAGAAAGCATATAGATAGTTTTGCTTTGTAAGTGTCCTCTTTAGAATGCTCTAACTCACCAAGAAGCAAAGTCTGTATTTATTATGTTCAAGTACCATCTTCTTCATGAAGCTTTTCCCGATTCCTCCAACTGCTAGCACCCTCCCTTCCAAACTACCTTGTATTTTGCATATATGTATTTTGTGTATCTATCTATAATACATGTATGTATAGACCTCCATTTTATACATATTTGTATTTATTCACTTTATATTTATGCTCTATGTATTTATGTATGTACTTTTTTTTTTGTTTTTTGTTTTTTTTGGCAACTGGGGTTAAGTGACTTGCCCAAGGTCACACAGCTAGTAAGTGTCAAGTGTTCGGTCTGAGTCCGGATCTGAACTCAGGTCCTCCTGACTTCAGGGCCGGTGCTCTATCCACTGAGCCACCTAACTACCCCTATGTATGTACTTGTTGCTTCCCCTCCCCCTTGCCAAGTAGAGATTATTTCTTTCTTGGTACTTGTATCCCCATTAGTTTAGCACAGTACCTTGTACATAGTAGGAACAAGTAATAAATGCTAGTTGATCGATTCATTGATTATTACTGATTGGTCATAATCATGTGGCAGGTTTTTTTTTTCCCCTAAGTTCAAAGTTAGATACAGATATTCTCATTTCCCCATTAGTAAAAATAGGTAGGACTTGATAGTATCATCCTTAATTTTTCAAATAAGGAATTCAACACCTGCGACAATAAAATAATATTGTGAACCATTGTATGTGATCCAGTTTAGGGATCTATAACCTTTATAGCTCACTAGACTCCACAAACTTTGATCTACGGGCCAAAAAGCCCAAATATGAAATCTAGATAAGAATGTGCTAGTATTATTTGAAGACACAAGTTATTGTACAAATACACTTACAACCCTACTGTCTCAAATGATAGATTCAGAGCCAGGAGGGACCATGGAGGTTTTCCATTTAACTATGACCCTCAGGAGAATCCTAGTGCAAGCCACCCTTTCAGCATATTAACAATTTTGTTACTGCCTTCATGTAGAAGACAGTGGACTCCCTCTAGTGTTTAAATGCCCACTGGGTTCTTCTTTTTCTATACTTAAATCCTAATCCCTGCCCAGAATAATTTTTCATGGTTCATCCAAAAAAAAATGATATTGTTGATTCATCGAGCAAACTGGGTTGTTAAAATGGCCGGAATGATGGTACTGAAAATAGAATGTTCTTTGGAAGCAGAAAGGATTCTTAATCTCACTACTGATGAAGCTCCATGTAAATATTTGTAGTTCCATTGGGAGTAAGCAAGAAAGGGTCAAAGACCCTATTCATGTCTCCCTATGACTCAGAATGAAGAAAAGAGCTGGTATGTAATGCTCTTCTAGTTTTTCAAGTATGTTGGTAGGCTGTATATATACCTTGATAAGACTGATCCACCAACAGTTTACATGGTTCCAAAAGGGCCTAAGAATGTTTGAGCTCTTGGCAAATTAGAAATAGGACTATAATTTGGGCAGCTATGTGGTGAAGTGGACAGAGTGAATGGCCTGAAGTCAGGAAGACTCATCTTCATGAGTTCAAATCTGGCCTCAGACACTTCTGAGTTATATGACCCTGGGCAAGTCACTTAACCCTATTTACCTCAGTTCCTTATCTGCAAAAAGAGCCAAAGAAGGAAATGGCAAACCACTCCAGTATCTCTGCCAAGAAAACCCAAGAAAAAATTGGGTCACAAAGAGTCGGACATGCTCTGAACAACAACAACTATTTGAGTTTCCTCAAATATTCATTAAATATGTAGTAAGGGAACTGTGGGAGTATCGTATGGCCAGCATGACTCAGGTTGGGCTGGTGCTTCAAGTGGGGAATCAGAATGCAAGGAGACACTTGTAGACCACCTGGCTGGCTGTTGTCCTTCACTCTTGAAGAGGACCAAAATGACATCAATATGTTAGAGTCAGGTCACAGCTGCGGCTGATCAGACCAATATGAGCTCAGAACGCTCTACCACAGGTCGAGCACAAATAGTCCATGTGAACATTTGGGGTGGATTCTTTAAATCTGTGCAACTCACATTTCTGCGGAGCTACTTCAATTCTGCTGTGCTCATAGAGAAGAGCCCAACACCTTCTCTGATGAGGGCACGCCACGCTGGGTCATCCTGTGCAGTGTCTCCCACGTCACACAATCAATTCAAAAGCTCTTCAGAGAGACCTTGTATTGCTTTTTCTGACCACCATGTGAGCACCTGCCCTGTGTGAGTTCTCCATAAAATAGTTTTTTTGGCAAGCACACATTTGGCATTCAAATAACACGGCCAGTTCAAGAAAGGCCCTCAGTGTCTGGTATCTTATCCTGCCAGGTAATCTTCAGAATCTTCCTAAGACAATTCAAATGAAAATTTTCCTGGCATGGTGCAAGTATACTGTCTAGGTTTCACAGGCATACAACAATGAGGTAAGTACAAGGGCTCTGTAAGACTTTCATTTAACAAAAGGAAGTAGACTTAGTCAAAGCAGGGAAAGGGGATACAACAAGAATACAGTATTGATTCAATTGGGTGCAGCCTTACTGCCTCTGATGGTCATGATGGTCTCTCAACCCAAGGGAGAAGCTAACCACCTTGGAGAGGTTTTTTTTTTTTTTTTGCAACTAGAAAACTGTCAAAGGCTGAATCTTAGTCCCCTCAACTTATTAAGTCTTAAAAATGATTTTTAATAGTTTTTAAGCAAACACTAGGCCTGACAGATAGTGTTCTTACCTCAAAGGATGATCAGAGGAATCCCTGATTTGCTGGACCGGGATAACTTCCATGGAGCTGGACATGTCCTCTGGCTCCTTGATGAGGAACGTGCATACCTTGCTGAAATGACACAGGGAACAGCTGATTGTTCCTCAGTTACTACTGTTTTGAGAAGATGATTGCCAAGAGAATGGATTTTTGTTGAGAAGAGCTGCCCCCTTTATGGTCTACAAGAAATTGAAGAGAAATGTGTTTATCTAAGGCAGGCATGGAGGGAGGGGAGTGATTTACAGATATGGAATACTGTATATACTGTCAAATTTTTTTTTAATGTATTGATCAATTTTGCTGATTTTTTTTTCCTTTTCATCTTTTTTTTTTCTATAAAATTGTATGTTATATGAGATGGCCCTCTGGGAGAGGGGGAAAAGGAGAAGGAGAGATGCAGAAGGAAATTTAGGTTATATTAAAACAAAAGATATTAATAAAAATTTATTTTTTAAAAAGCTCATTAAAAAAAGAAATGAATGCAAAAAGGAAAAGAAATGGCTCTGTCCTCTTCTGTGACTTTTCCTACTCTCTCTCTTTCTCTTTTGTGGACTTCCAGGAAGGACCAAGGTAAAGGGAGGGGATTTTTCTCCCCTCTTCTTTCCTCCCCAACAATGGCTGTTTGTGGCATAAATACATTCTCTCTCCACTTTATGGAAGTTCAAGGGAGAAAAAGAGCCAGAAAAGAATCACAAAAGAAGACACAGATGTTTCTCTTTGTTCCCCTTCCAGACCATGTAGGGAGCAACTATGGTAACAGGAGTCCATCTTCCCAGCTCTTTCCTAACCCAGTTACCAACCCAACCATCTTCACCAAGGGCTAGTCACTGGGGACAAATGTGGAGTTCCTTGTGTCACCCCAGCAGGATTCACGTTCCTCAGCAAGGAGCCAGAGCACATATGCAGCTCTGTGGGAGGTGCCCCATCTAGCAAACCAAGAGTTCCCTAATCATCCCTGCTACAAATCAATTAAATTTCAAGAACCATGTCCACATAGTTACCTTCAGACCTAGGCACACCCAGTTCATGGATGAATTATAGTCTTGGGCTAGTTTAACCTTTTTGCACAAATGAATTACCATCCCTAATAGTTCAGCTCCCCTTTTACTTGTTTTAAAACATCAGGCTAAATTCTAAGATCTGAGAGCCTTAGGCTTAGAGTAAATCTTATCCCTTATTGCTGCCCCTCCTGGGTGCACTGATTAGACATGCAAGTTTTAAGAGAAACTTAAAGCTTACTACAGCATTATGAGCCCTATCCCAATTCTTTTCACTTTCCCCTGGGTACTGACTTGGCCTATTTTTTTGAACTTTTGATTGTCCCCTTTTCACCTGTGTCAAAGACCCATTTTTTTTTAGATGTTCCTTTATAGCATAATGTCTCTTAGGCTAGACTATAGGAGGTGACAGGTGCTTTCTTGAGAATATAACATGCAGCATACTCTTTATTAATTCTCCCTTAATTAACATAGGTCAAAAGGTTAAAGCCCTTTACTGTAAACTTCATCACAATTTGAATCATATCACAGATCTTGATACGTAGTCAGCAATGCCTAAGCCAAATTACAGCAATGTTGTTAAATATATGAGATTAGAAGAGAAAATAGACAAAGAGAGGAAGCACTAGAACGACAGTTTTTAAGCATTAAATTTCAAATAGTAGTTATAAAAACTTATGAATACTAATAAATATTCAATTGAATTCAACAATCCTTTGCTAGGATCCTACTAGAGTACTAGCATTTTGCTAGGTTCTGGAAGACACCAAAAGACACGGTCGCTGCCCTACTGGGATTTACAATCTAGTTAGGAAATAGTGTGCTAGGTTCTCAACAGTATCTAGAGTATGTTGGAGGGAATCCTGCAAAGCCCCTTATTCTACAAGATTATTTCATACTGGAAAGTTTCCAATGGATGTTGCATAAAAGGCCTTTTGTGTCATGGGTCAATTTTGTCCCACTGATAACAGAGTAATCAATGCCCCTGTTTTATGTGAGATGGCTCTTCAGTTGGACGAATGATGGCTGGAGAGAATTGGTCTTCTGTTTCTGAATTTTCTTCATGAAGTGGCCCTCTTTGTCCTCGTAGAGTTATCTCCATTCTTCTTAATGTCTTTGATGTCTTCTGGGCCGATGGACCTTCATTATTTATCTGGAGGAAAAGAAGTGACGCTGGTTGCTGGTAGGAAGAGAGGACGAAGGTTGTTTACTTTACCAGCTTGTTGCTGGTGTCCTCTGCTGGAGGATTTCTTCTGCTGAGCTGCTAGCTATGCTGAATCTGTTGGCTTGTTCTTGGCTGCCATCTGCAGGTTCTTTGTTGAACTGTAGCTATCATGAGGCTGATTCCCTACAAGGGAAGGAGTTCAGCTCTTTTTAGCCCATAGTCTCAGGGGGTATTTCAGCTCTTCTGTGAGCCAGACCTACAACTGCCTAGTCTTAAATTACATCTGCCTTTTGAAATTCTTTGCTACTGCCTCAACTGCTATTCCCTGAAGTCAACAAGCATTTATTAAGTATTTACTATGTGCCAGAGTCATTAAAGTCCTGTAGCAACAGAAAAGTCAGGACAATTGGTGATGGCCTGGGATGCAGTGGATGACCTTGGTCCATGTCAAACCAAGCTCTAAGCCCTCCATAGTGCCTGCTTCAGCATCCTTCGTGGCTGCTGGAACAAATTGTTCTCATCTGCCCATTCCTCTGGGGAAGTCTTCACATGCTTGGGGTAAACATTTCCCTAACTCACTGACAGGTTTGAATCCTGTCAGTTACCCTCAATCTGGTTTAGCCCATCTGCCAAAACGGTTCATACCCAGGTGTGGCCGCCATTCGTGCTACAGCTTCTTGAAGCCACAGGTGAGAGTTGGATGACAGGTAGACACCAAAGGTGGACGAGCAGCCCTGAAAAGGGCTCAGCAAGCCCCCACACCAGAGGTGCTAGTCCTCCCTAAACACACCATACACCCACACAGATGACTCTGGAAGAAAGAGTGAGGTCTGATGACTTTGTGAAACTCTGCCTCACTTACATTCAATTCACATGCAAGTCAAGACATCACCTCATGATGTCACTGGTCCTCTTTGAAAAGTAAGGACAAACAACAACTATGTGCCAGACATTGGGCATCCAAACAGAAGCAAAAAGAAATACAATTCCTGTCATCAAGGATCTCACATTCAAATGGGTAAAGACAATACATAAAAGGAAGCTGAAAAGGTAGAGCTGGGGAGCAGATAGATGCATGGTGGAAAAAGAAGTATGGGGAATCACTAAGAGAGCATAAAGAAGAATGAATGGCCTGGATTACTTAAGATGGAGTAAATGAGTATCAGAGTAAGGAGCTACAGGGGTGGAGGGATCTTCCAAGGTGAGAAGACCACAGGTAGAAAAAGTCATATAACTTATCTAAGAAATGGAATCTTTGAGACTTCACCAGAGAGGCAGCTTCAGAAAGCACTTCAGTCAATGACTCATGGCACTCCATTTATATACAGTACTGTATAACTTCACTGTCCAGATAAAAGAGACTTAGCATGGAAGCTAGCTTTCCATTGGAGTTGGGATGAGTCCATTTCTTTTAAATTCCATCATGTTCCTGGACACTAGTCTGGATCCATGCAAATACTGGGAGCTTTGCTTAGCAAAATTGCATCAATGAACATTGCCTTCCTACAGCCACCAAGATTGCTGCTTTTCTCCATACATTCGTTGGCTTGGTGAGGATAGAACCAGGAGCAATGAGAGACAGTTAGTTTCAAAGGGACAAATTTAGGTTTGATGGAAGGAAAACTCCTTAACAATTAGAAAGATCCAGAAGTGGAGTGCCTTGGGAAGTAATGGATTTCCTCTCGCTGGAGAAAAGCCTTAATGGAAAGACTGTACTAGAAGACCATGTGTCAGATATGTTGTTGAGGGAGTCTTGTTTAAGTATAAGTTGAACTAAAAAGCTTCTGAGGTCCCTTCTATCTCTGAGACTCAAAACTTCATCAGCTTTTATCCACACAGGGCTAGAGTTTAGATAAGACACAGTCCCTGCCCCCCAGATGCTTATAGTCCAGTAAGAGTGACTGATCTCATTTGATCCTCAGGACTATCCAATGAGGCATGTTTTATTATTATCCTCATTTTGACAGAGAAGAAAAAAGACTGAGAGACGCTAAGGATCACAGAGCCAGTAATTGTCTGAAGCCTACTTATGGACTGAGGTCTTCCTGACAACACCCCCTCCCCTCTCCCCAGACAAGGATGAACAATATTAAGGAAGCTGTTATCACCCTAAGGAAGGTATGCTGTGGTGGGTAACTAGCAGCTGTGAGCACAGGCACTGAAGAAACACCAATCCCTTTTCCCCTATGAGGCTGCCTGCTGGGAGCAGATGAAAGCAGGAGACACAGAATTTTGGACACTGTATTACAGGCTGGTCCTTTATAGAGGGTGTTCCAAATGTCTTAATGCAGTTTTAAGCTCTCTTAGTAACTTTAAAACATATTTAAAATTCAATTTAAAATAGCTTGAGCTATTTTAGTAGCTTAAGACTTCACTAAGACTTTTGGGACACACTGTACTATGATTGTAGAGTTGATTGTCTTGGAAGGAAGGAGAGATTAAGTCAGGTGAGATCTATTAATTGAGAGCAGGCAGTTCTGCAGGCCTGTTGTTCCTGGCCTTGCTCTCCAAGGAATGTGTCCTCTGTGCTAAGCAGTGAAGTGAATTCTTGAGGTCTTAAGCCAAAACAAACAAAAACCCCATTTTTTTTCCTCTCTCATTTCTACCTAGCTCTCAGCCCTATCCTTCTTCAGAACTTAGTCTTTGTGGCTTCTGGCAACTCTTCTACTCCCCATCTCTGCTTGTTAAATTTTCCTTTATTCTAGATCTCTTCTTCTCATATTCCTTTATTTTTTAAAAAATTTTTACTTGTTTATTTTTTTTCTTTTTGATGAGGCAATCGGGGTTAAGTGACCTGCCCAGAGTCACACAGCTAGTAAGTGTCAAGCGTCTGAGGCCAGATTTGAACTCAGGTCCTCCTGACTCCAAGGCTGGAGCTCTATCCACTGTGCCACCTAGCTGCCCCTCATATTCTTTTTTTAAAATAGATTTTTGATATCTTTTGATTTTATATTTCCTAAATTTTCCCCTATATCCTTTCCTCTCCCAGAAGCCATCACTAACAATGTTTTTGGGGTTTGTTTTTTGTCTTTTAAATAGAGTTCCTCTATTATTGTGCTATCACAAATCTGGTTTTCTCCACATGACACTTTGCTGGTTCCTTTTTCCTTCTCCCTCCTTCATGGCATCCCAAGAGGGAGAGTTGGCATAAGTTTTGCTCCTAACATTCTCAAATCCTCATTTTGCACCCCATCCCACAACCATACCACTCTGTCAAGTCGATCTTCATGGAGGTTACATACTGGGCCATAAGTCCCTCATTACCAATGTGACCTTGAGTAAATCTCTCCACCTTTCTTGAGTCTCAATTCGCTCATCTGTAAAGTTAAGGGGCTGGACTAGATAGCCTCCAAGGTCTCTTTTGGCTCAAAACCTATGATCTTTTTATCATTCTGACTACAAAAGTGCTTAGGCCTCTACCTTCATTTTAAAAAAAAGTTCCCTCGATCATATCACCCCACTCAAGCTATTTCCCTACATCTCTCTTACCTTTCACTGCCAAACTCCTAAAAAGAGTCTTCAACACTGGCTGGCCTCCTCTTCTTAATTACCCACTTACTTCCCAACTCTCTATAATCTGGCTTCCGCCTCAAACAAGCAATTCCTCATACCTGGAAGGCATGCCTTCAGTTTAGCTCCTCAGAAATCATGATCTTCTAACAAGGCTCAGGTGCCATCTCTCCCGTGAAACTTTCCTTAATACTCCAAGTTGCTGGTGTGCTCTTGCCCCTAAGTTATCTAGGTACATTTCATATCTCCCTAGTGGATTCCTTGAAGGCAGGGCCTAAGAGAGACATAGGTAAGGTGTTACGGATGTTCATTGGATGGATGGGGAGAAATTACTTCTGGATAGGAAAGGAGAGTTAAACTCAAATGTCATTTCCCAACCTTCCACATGTGCATGGTCTCATATTCCTTTAGGCAGGGTTTCAAGGAAGACATGGAACACTGAAAAATGGGCAGAATCTCAGTAGGTAGAAATGGGAGTGTTCCAGGTCTAGGAAATACCAGGGAAAAAGGCAGAGAAGCAAGAGAGTAAAAATTAGAAAAGCAACATGGATAAGTAGATTGACTGCTGGTCCTGGAGTCAGGAAGATCTGAGTTCAAATACTGCCTATGACACCTGCTAGCTATGTGATCCTGGGTAAGTCCCTTAAGCATTCTGAGCTTCATTTTTCTCATCTGTAATTATGGGTTGGACTAGATGACCTCTAAGCCTAAATCTATGATCCTTGAAAGTTCAGAATGTATTATAGGGATAGTGAATAGTCCAGTTCGACTGCAATATTGATTATATAAAGCAGAAGAATGTAAGATAAAACTGGAATAGAATGATAGTGTAAATTATAAAAGACATTTTAATGCCATTTTTAGGAAATGGACTTTATTTCATAGGCAATAGAGAATCATTTATGATATTCGACTATTGGAATAATACAATCAGTGCTATTCGTTATGAGGATTAATTTGGCAAATCCGTGTAGGATTGGTTTGGGGAAAGACTAAAGGTAAGGAGACCAGTTAGGAATTTATTATAATAGTACAAAAATAGGTAACGGTAAATGGAACTGGGTACTAATAGAAAAGAAGGGGCAGATTAACTGATGAATATGGACAAAGGACACAAACAGTACTCAGAAGAGTTGCTACTATTAACAACTATATAAAAGACTGCTCCAAATCATAAATCATGACAAATGCAAATCAAAGTTTCATCTGGTATACAGCGAGTTGGCAAAGACGACAAGAAACCAATGTTGGAGAGGCTACAGAAAAACAAGCTCGCTGACACTGGTGGTGGAACTCTGCATTGGTCCAACCACTCCGGAAAGCAATTTAGAATTACGCTAAAAAAAAATGACTACACTTTCCACAGTCCCTGACTCATAGATTTGTACTATTCAGCCTTGACAGAAATTTCGGAGTCTTCTCAGGAATTCTTGTGTCAGTGATCAAGGGATCTCAAAGACAGAAAGGTCCCACATGTACCAAAATATTAATTACAGCATTTTTGTAAAATTTTGGTAGCAAAAAAACTCAAAACAAAGTGTGAGTCCATCCACTGGGTATTGGCTAAATAAACTGTGATAACTGAATGTAATAAAATATTATTGTGCCATAAGAAAAAAGTGAATATAAAGAGTCTAAGAAACATAGAAAGACCTATGAACTAATGCACAAAGCAGTATCAGGAAAACAACATACATAATAACTATAACAACGTAAGTGGCAAGAATGACAAAGATATCAACAAAATAAAACAGAATGCTATGTAATTATAATGTCCTGGCTTGGCCTGAGAGAAGAGATGAGAAAATGTACTTCCCTTCCTCGGACTCCATTGGAAAATATGGCAACTCAAGAAGACAAGTTCAGGGGGCCCCTTAACACTTCCTTCCCTGCCAATGAGAGAGACTGTAGGTATAGGATAGTACATATACTGTAAGTTTCAGTTGACATATTGGATCAGTTTTGCTCAAGTCAGGTTTTTTGTTTCTTTTCTTATTGTTTGTATAAAGAAATGGTTTGATGGGTAGGGGAGGAAGTAGGGATATATTTGGAAATAAAGGCAATGTAAAACAAAAGTTCAGGAGAGGATATAGAGGTGGATTTGGAGTCAGGAAGACCTAAATTCAAATGTAGCCTCAAATACTTACCAATTATGTAACCATGGGTAAATCACTTAACCTCCACCTCAGGTTCCTCAACTGTAAAATGGGGAAAATAATAGCATTTGAAGATAAAATGAAATATTTGTAAAGTGCTTTGCAAGGTTCAAAGTGCTATATAAATTCTAGTTACTATTAGAATTATTTTAAAAATAAATACCAGCAGCTGTACAGCTGGAAAAAAGAAAAAAAGAGACAGGAGCAGGAGCCATTTTGGAAACAGAATCAACAGGACTTGGCCACCAAAAGGATACTGGAAGAGAAGTCAGGTTCAACAATGACAGGTTTTGACAGGTAACTAGGAAAACCATAGTTCCTTTAAAAGACAGGGGAAATATGACTGAGAAATAGGTTTGGGAGAAAAATGATGAATTTGTTCTTGTTGAGTCTGAGGTCCTACAAACCATCTAGGTGGAGAAATTAAGTAGCAGACAGTCAGAAGTGCTGGGTTGATGCTTGAGGGGGAGATTAGAGCTGGATAAACAGATTAGGAGTTATTTACATAGTATCTGACAGGAATCCATGGAAATGAATGAGATTGGCAAGATTCTTGAACAATGCCTGTAGGAAGAACCTGAAAAGGAGTGCTCAAAGAGGGAAGAGAAGAACTAGGATGTACAATAATATTATAGAAGCCAAGGGAAGAAAGGAACCAAAAGGGAGGGGGGTGATCCGTGGTGTCCGATGCTGCAGAGGCCACCAGATTTGGCCACTTTGATCAGCAGAATATTTGGGGGAGGAGCCAGATCTTTTAAAAAGCAAAAATGAAAAAGGAAGGGCGTGGGGGGGGAAATAATTAAACATGTAGGTTTTTTGTTTTTAATTTTTTAGGATAGGTGATTCTTTATCCCCAGCCCTCAGCACAGTGTCTATACACAGGTAATGCTTAATAAATGGTTGTTGATGATTATGATGATAAGCATGTTTGTAGGAAGAGGAGAAGGAATCAGGGGAGAGGGAGAAATTTAAGTTGCAAAGGGAATGAACAATAAATAAATGTTTCTTGTTTCTCTTGGGATTTGACAATTTTCCCTTCCTCTTTTCCCCCAGAGTCCAGAGCCCTAATTATTGAGCCCTATGATAATCATCGATGAATCAAGAAACACGTGTGGAGTATCTGCATATTCAAGCAATCATGCTAGGTACATTGTGTCCTGAAGGTCTCTTCATATTTTCAAAACCCAGACCAAGAAAAACAGCCCCTTGAGCCAAAAGAGATTTTATTTGCCAGTAAGGAGAAACAGAGCCAGATTGTTCTGAACACTATTTCAATTCTACGGCTTTAAATTTTTACATTTTTAAAGGGAAAAATGTCAAGGATGTTATAACATTTTGCAGTTTCTAAGCTTTCATTCTAATTCTACGATATCCACATTTTATATTCTAAAACACTTTGCCCCATAAGCATCCTTGTGACTTCATAGGAATGTGCTTGTCTTATCAGTTCTAATTGTTAAGGTTCCTGATTCAGAGCAGAGTTAGTTCTGCATCAAGGTGTATGCTTGAAGATTGGGTTGACCCTGTTCTGGTTCAATGCAAGCTTCACCACTCGTCATTCATTCAATCTCTTAGAGGAGTTCTAATTATAATTGACCTCTTGATCTGGATTAAGGGGTCAGACCTCACTAATTTTCTCACTTGTAATTGATTCTGTATCTGTCTGAGGACTAGCCTAGCCAGATTCGGTAAAGCTTGTCAGGTCCCAGAACCATTTCTCTGTCAGTGGGCTCAAAGGTTACTTACTAAATTACATAGAGGGCTAAAGGATATTGTATGGCAGCAGGGAGTTCACCTGAGACATGGACACTGACAATGAGGAACACCATGTTTCTAAGCTTCTGAAGGACTGAGGAATGTTTGGGACAAGGGTGGCGTACAGGTTAAGGATGGGAGCTAGCATTTCCATCCTAGCCTAGGTGAAGTCTCAGCAGGGAATAATTAAGCTGCACACAGCCACTAGGAAGGGGTGGGAGGGCACACCCGCAGAGAGCGTTCTTTTTACCCTCTAAATTTTGTGCCTTTTAGGAGAAGCTCCAGTCACCTGTCCTAGTTACAGCTCTAGTATCAGTTTTCATCAACAGAGGGAATACCCACATTGACAAAGTTACAGATCCTTGAAATACTAATGAATCAATAAACTGCCCAATCTGGTCAGATCTTCCTTTGAAATATCTATTATAGGAGGGGTATGGTTTCAGAAAAATCTGAGAAGATTTATATGAGCTGATGCAAAGTGAAGTGAGCAGAACCAAAAGAACATGGTGCACAGTAACAGCAGTGTTATACTGGCCGCACGCCGACCTTCTGCCAGCCGTACGCCGGTACCCGCTCCTCCTATAAGA
This sequence comes from Vombatus ursinus, assembly GCF_900497805.2. Classification (NCBI taxonomy): domain Eukaryota; kingdom Metazoa; phylum Chordata; class Mammalia; order Diprotodontia; family Vombatidae; genus Vombatus; species Vombatus ursinus. The sequence continues at coordinate 16,516,179 of NW_020954572.1, read as the reverse complement.
AGCGCACTACCAGAGTCTTACTCACACTCGAGTCTTCGGTTCTCTGCCGGATAACCACACAGAGACGAGCCATCGGGAGGCGCCAACACCAGAGCTTTATTCAGAGGCCATCACAGCAAGCCATCATAGCAAGCCCAAGCAGCAAGGCCAGAGCAACAGGGCAGGAGCCAGGAGAGAGCGCGCGTGTGATCTGACCATGCTTGTTCCTAAAAACCTACCTAGCCCCTCCTCCCCAGCCCGCTTACTAGCCAATGATTGTAGGGTCAGGTACCGGAAGGGGCTGTCTGAGTTTAGCACACCAAGGGGGGAGGGAGTGACGTAGGAGGCTAGGACCGGATACGGGGAGGAGGCATCTGGGATTGGCACACAGACAAGAGTACGTGACCTAGGAAGTCAGACTCAGACACTGGGAGGAGGGGTCTGGGTCAGTGCTGCACAAAGGGACCCAGGAAGTCAGGAAGGTCACAAGAGGTGTCTGGGGATGACGTTGCATATAGGGAGGGGACTAAGCAAAGGGAACTCAGTCCTCTGCCGTCCCACTCCCACGTGGCACCGCCCCTTGCCTCAGGAGCACAAGCTCTGCTACTTCCTTGTACCCAGCTTATCTCACATAGCACTGCCCACTACCTCAGGGCTTCTCCGTATCCAGCCCATCCCAGTTCACCACGACTCTGCCTACCACAGCCCCTGCCTCGACTTCCAAAATACCCAGATCTTACCCTACCCTTGCCACAGCGTCCAACCTGGTAGCTGCCAACATCAGACAGTCCCTCACACAGTGCTGTAACGATAATCAACTGTGAAAGACTTAGCTACTCTAATCAATACAATGATCCAAGACAATTCTGAAGGACCCATAGAGAAAAATGTCTAATCAATACCATGATCCAAGACAATTCTGAAGGACCCATAGAGAAAAATGTCATCCGCCTCCTAAGAGAGAACTGATTGTGCAGACTGAAGTACAGATTGAAGCATACTTTTTTCACTTACTTTATTTTTCTTGCTTTTAATTTTTTGCAACATAGCTAATATGTAAATATGCTTTGCATGACTTCACATGTATAACTGATATATTGCTTGTCTTCTCAATGGGTAAGGGAGGGGCTGGAGGCAGAGGGAGAATGTGGATCAGGATTTTAAGAAAGGAATGTTAAAATAAAGCATAATTATATTTAAAAATGTCTATTACATGCACCTCTTACTTCTCTTCCTCACAGTTCTCCCCTTAACTCAAGCCTTCACCACCTCTCTCTTAAACATTCATGGCTTGGGCCAAAGGACTTTCCTCTTAGCTTCCACAAGAAGGAAGAGTTTGGTAGATGGTCTGTCTCTGATTTCATTTCCATGTCAGACTGGAAAGGTATGTTCATTCTTTCCAGGCCTGTGCCTCCTACAAGGATTCATCAAAGCACTGGCTTCTAAACTTTGTTTCTGGTGCAATTAGTGGGAGGAAAAAAGTTCACAACCAAGAATGTGGATATACCACTATTCTTCCAATAATCTCAGCATTATCTTCTACTCCTCACTCTCCCTCACCCCACATATCTAATCAGTTGTCAAATCTTGATATTTCTATCCCAGAAATTCCCTATTAATCCCCTTATCATTACTCACTTAGCTTAAGTCTGCCCAGATGGTTCCAGAGGAGAAAGTGAGGCCACTTACTTTGCATAGCCCTGCCCCACTTAAATACAATTCACTTGCAAGTCATAGTATTGCCTTCATGATGTCATGGTCCTCTTCAGGAACAAACAACAACTCACTTAGCTACACTCTTAGGTAAGGCCTTCACCACCTCTTCCCTGGACAACTGCAATGGCTTTCTAATTGTATATTCTCTGCCTCAAATATCTCCCCACTCCAATACATCCTCCACACAGCTACCACAGTGAGGTTCCCTATTGCCATTAGGATCAAATATAAATTTCTGTTTCATTTTTAAAGCCTTCACAACCTAGCCGCAGTCTATCTTTCCAACCCAACCTTGTTGGACATTATTCCTCCTCCTAGTTGTTAAGACTCTAGGAAAGGGGCAGCTAGGTGGCGCAGTGGATAGAGCACTGGCCCTGAAGTTGGGAGGACCTGAGTTCAAATCCAGCCTCAGACCAAACACTTGACACTTACTAGCTGTGTAACCCTGGGCAAGTCACTTAACCCCAAATGCCTTTAAAAAAAAAAAAACCAACACACACACACAAAAACAAACTTTGGGGCAGCTAGGTGGTACAGTGGATAGATCTCTGGCCTTGGAGCCAGGAGGACCTGAATTCAAATCTGGCCTCAGACACTTGACACTTACTAGCTGTGTGACCCTGGGCAGGTCACTTAACCCCAACTGTCTAACCAAAAAGGGAAAAAAAAACTGAAGGAGAGAGGGTAAGAGGGAGAGGAGGGAGAGAGAGAATTTTGACATATTCATCCCACCCTCCTCCAAGCAGAAATGGTTTCTTTTCCCTCCAATTCGATTACTGGAAAAGGTAGGGAGTTTTATTTTGGAGGATTTTGGGGGGAGGAAAAAGGAGGAGTTTGGCTAAATATAGCCATGTCAGCTTCCTTTCTTTGTTTCTCATACACAGCATTTCATCTCCTGCACTGCTAGCCCTATCCCCTGGCTGTCCCCCATGCCTCAAATGCACTTCTCCTCACCTCCACTTCATAGAATACCTCTCTTCCAACAACACACAACTCAAACCCTACCTTCTATACAAAACATTTCCTGGTTTCTCCCCTCCTCAACTTCTCAAGTCCCTTGAACTTATAATTATTCTAGATATCTATTTGTATTTGTACATGTTGCATTCCCCAATAGAATGTGAACTCCTTGAGCACAGAGATACTTTTTTCTTTTTATTTGTATCCTCATCGGAATAGTAAAGTGCCTGGCACTTAGTAAGCACTTAATAGATGTTTGGTGATTGATTAATTTGCTGAAAGAGTAACAAAATAGAAGGTAATGGGTTGCTTACTTATATCTCCTGGACTTCTTCCTACTCTTAAGTTGATCATGCACTGTGGAAGATGATACTGGAAGCCTAGGGACAGTAAATAAGAAATTAGTCATATAATTCACAGGCCCTATATAGCATCAACTTGTCTAGCTGCTGCACTAAAGTCTGGGTAACACTAACTCAGACGTTGTTAACCTGGGGTCCAGAGACCCCCAAGGGGTTTGTGAAGATATTTCAAAGATCCATTAACTTGGATAGGAAAAAAATACTTATTTTCTCATAAAAATATATTTTAATAAGTATATAAATTTAAATGGACATTATTTTAAAAACATTACTATATATTACTTCATTATTAATATTAAATCACACTGCCAAAAATAAATTTTAATAAAATAATTTAAATTACAAATTTAAATAAAAGATAAACATCAAGTTGTTTATTAATCATTTAGATTTTAATAATTATAAATTTTGAAAAATATATTATTTTAATAAAATTACACATATCAAAATTTTTATTTTCACTAAACTAAATGAAATTTAGCATTTCCTTCAATTACATAAAAATCTTTTTTCTGAGGGTCCATGACACAATAAAGGTTAAGGACCCCTGTTGTAACTTGACTTTTAGTTTCATAAACGTAGTGTCAGGGAAGGAAAAGGAAATAAATGTGGGGAGATGTAATAAGTAGGGTGAAAAAATAAGGCATGTTTGCACGAGTTCTTTTATCTGTAATCCTTTTCAATGGACAACTGTTAGAAGGAATAGCAAATGTCAACCCTGATAAAGACTGAAGAGCAACCCTCTAGCTTTGGAAGGGGGCTTCAGGGGTGTAAAAACAGTGAAAAGAGAATGAGATAGTAATTTTCATATAAAAAGCATTCTAGATATAGTCCCTAGCTTAGTGTTTAGCAAAATGATATCCACATACATACCAGTTGGATGAAGAAGAAAAAAAAAGTTAGCCTATATTTTCTTAAGTCTGTATCAGATGGTATTGAATCTTCCATGTCTTTTACTTCTCACTGCCTTGTAGGCAGATGGGTCTGGAGGGCACACCTTCCACCTGCACTAATAGGGGCCAAAACGATCTCCCTAAGGCAGAGCTCTAACCACATCACTGCCCGGCTTAAACACCTCTACTGACTCCCTATGCCTTATTTCACACTTATCCTCTTCCTGGACTCTTATGCTCCAGCCAAACTGGACTACTACCTATTCCTGGCCTCAGAATGACTTCTCTACCCATAGGCCAGCACCTACACAAACTGCCCCCATGCCTGGAATGAACTCCTCCATCTATCTCCTTCAAAGTCCCACCCTATCCCCATGATTCATTCCCCCTTCTCCCTCAAATTACCTAGCAGCATGGAGTAATGGATGGAGACCCCCAAAGCTAGGAAGGTCTGGGTTCAATTCCTATAGTTGACATACTGGGGGTGAGATCCTGGGCAAATCACTTAGCCTCTCAATGCTCTGGGCAGTTCTCAGAAACTATAAATTGCAAAGATGGTGTTGATCTCCATTGGTGGAGGGAGTTTCCTCATGTGGAAGTTCCCTATAATCAGTGAACTCACTGATCCAGTCCCTATCTCTCTCTCTTACTTATCTGTATACATACATACATTCTCTTTAGAATATAAGGTTCTTCAAGAGAATGTTGTACACACTAACAGCCACGTTGTGCGATGACTAATATTGATAAACTTAACCCTTCCCAGCAATACAAGGATCTGAGACATCTCCAAAGGCCTCGTGATAGAAAATGCTATCCACATCCAAAGAAAGATCTATGGAGTTTGATAGCAGATCAAAGCATACTATTTGCTATTTTTTTTTCTTCTGTTGAGTTTTGTTTCCTCTTTCTGGTGGTTCCTCCTATTGGTTCTAACTCTTATTTACAACATCACTAATGTGAAAATATGTTTAATAGGAATGTATATGTATAGCCTATATCAGATTGCCCACTCTTTTGGGGAGGAAGGGGGAGAAAAATTTTAAACTCAAAAGCATATGGAAGTGATTGTTGATAAATCAAAATAAATTAATAAAAAATAAAAACAAACAAACAAAAGAGAATGTAAGGTTCTTGACACAGAATCTGTTATTCTTTCTCTCTTCCTTGCCTTGCACATTGCTAAGGAGTAGCCTAGTATTGATAAAGCATTGGCCTTGGAATCTTGAAGACCTGGGGTCAAATCTCACCTGTGTGATCCTGGGGAAGTCAACTTCTGGGCTTTGATGTCTTCATCTGATGAAATGGAGATAGTACTACTATTTCATAATGTTGGTATGGGGATCAAGTAAGATAATATATGCAAAATTCCTTTTAAAAGCTACATAAATGTGAGCTAGTGAGCAGTTAGGTGAGATCAAGAAAGCGTTTATTATGCCTTTGCTCTGCTGAGCATTGAGTCAAAGAAATGAGCTCATTAGGATTGTACTTCTGGGCTCCAAAGGGCATGACAGCAGCCTAAGAACCAGGACAGAAACTTCGGAGGTGTGGAGTCAATACAAGTGGCGTTCAAACTTGTCTCTGCTACTTGTTTCGCTTGCGACTTTGGGCAAGTCACTCTACTTCTTGGGCCTCTGTTTCCTCATTTGCAAAAAGAAGTATTCTATGAAAATTGTGGCAAGGGACAGGCACAATAGTAAATGTCAGTAAGCATTAACAAACGCTTAATAACGATGGCTAGCATTTACTTATACAGCAAGCACTTAGAGGCTTGCAAAGCATCATTTCATTTGAGCCTCACAACTACCCTGGGAGGTGGGTGCTATTATTTTCCCCCTTTAAAGATGATGTAAATAAGGCAGAGAGAAGTTAAGTGACTTGCCCCGGGTCACATAGCTATCAGTATCCAAAGCTGCATTTGAAGTCGGGTCTTCCTGACTACAGGTCCAAGGCTCGGTCCCCTGAGCGTTCCACCTAGCGGCTTACTGGTTGAGTCACAGTTCCCAGCTGTAAACCTACAGACCGAGGCTCCTACAAGCTTGGGAGAAGCCAAGCTTCAGAATCCATAAGAAGCCATATGTAAATGATTCCCTACCACGGGAGAGCAGCGGCCTCCTCGATCTCGCCCATTAGAGCGCACCGGCTCTACACACTCCGAGGTCTGAGTCCGTGAGAATTGCCTGGCGCGTGCGCAGCATCTTTTTCCGGCCCTCTCGCGGGACCGGGTGAGGCAAGGAAAGCATACGTCACCGCGCTGGGACACGATTGGTCCGCCGTGCGAATTCTATGGCGTGCTGGTCACCCCGGTGATTCCGCCTAGCCCGGCGCGATGGTTCCGGACTCGGGGGTCCCCACTGCAGATCCACTTTTGAAGTTACTACCCACGGACTCCAGGGACCGGGGGACGCAGCGCTGCCGCCTGGGTCCTTCTGCCCTCCGCGCCCTGAGGGTGCGCCTGGGCGCCGCACTTACAGTCAACCTGCCGGACGGCGGCTCCTGCATCTGCACTGCATGGCCCCGGCGCGACTTGTCCGACGGCTTCGTGCAGCTTGACCCAGGGTGCGCGAGTCCCGGCGCGGCCACGGGGCCGTGGGGTGCAGGCCGTAGCATCCGCTTGAGCGGCCTCCGCGCGGTGCCCTGCCCGCCCCTGCGGAGCGTCACCGTGTGGCCCGTGCTGCGAGAGCCTCCGGCTCCGGGCGGGGCCTCGGTGCTGGAGGCGGCGCAGGAGCTTCTGCGGAACCGGCCGGTCGGGGTGTGCTCGGTGCTGATGGCTCCTCCGGGCGCCGCCGGCCCGGTGGCCGCGGTGCACGTGCTCGGGGGCGACCCCAGGCCGGAGCCCGCCGGCCTGGTCACGCCGCGCACCCGCGTCGAGTTGGGCGAGCCGTCGGCGCCCCCGGCGCCGGATCCTCCCGCGGAGACGACGCTGGGCGGGCTGGCCGAGGCGGCTGCGGCGCTGCGGGAGCTCCTGCGCCTGCCTCACCTGCACGCCCGCGCCCTGGCGGCGCTCGACGTCTGCGTCCCCCGGGGGCTTCTGCTCGTCGGGCCGCCCGGCGTGGGCAAGACGCAGCTGGTGAGGGCCGTGGCCCGGGAGGCGCGTGCCCGGCTGCTGGCCGTGAGCGGCCCGGAGCTGCAGGGCTCGCGGCCCGGCGAGACGGAGGAGAACGTGCGCCTGGTGTTCGCGCGGGCCAGAGAGCTGGCCCAGAGAGGGCCCGCCCTGCTCTTCATCGACGAGCTGGATGCGTTGTGTCCCCGGCGGGGCGGCCCCCGCGGAGCCCCCGAGAGCAGAGCCGTGGCCCAGGTGCTCACTCTGATGGACGGCGTGGGCAGCGAGCGGCGCGTGCTCCTGGTGGCCGCCACCAACCGGCCGGACGCCCTGGACCCGGCGCTGCGCAGGCCCGGCCGGCTAGACCGCGAGGTGAGCGCTCCGACGGCGTGCAGGCCCGGGTTCGAGGTTGTGCGTCGCCCAATCTCTCTGTGTACTAAGCAGCTCTCCAAGACTCCAAGTTCGGAGGAGGTGCCAGCCTGCCCTGGGAAAGGGAGTGTTCTCGCCTGGGGGTGCCCTGTACCGGAGAAGCCATAGTTCACATTTATATAGCTCTTTAAGGCTCTGCCTAATGCTTTTTTGGCCTATTTTATCCAATTTGATAGTGCCTGGCTTGGTGTCAAGAAGTCAAATGTGGACTAGGACACTTTAAATAGCAATAGCTAACATTTGTGTAGTGCTTAATGTGTGCCAGACAATGTGCTGAGCACTTTACAATCGTTAGCTCATTGGATCCTCACAACTGTGGGAGGTAGGTGCTATATTTTTCAGATGAAGAAACTGAGGCAAATGGAGGTTAGGATTACAGAGCTGGAGTGTCTGAGGTGGGTACCTACTTGTAGCAGTTACTTAACTCCTCTCAGCCTCAGTTTCCTCATTTGTGAAATGGGAATCATAGCATCTGTCTCAGCAAGGCTGTTGTAGGACTCGAGTGAGATGTTTTGAGTTCCTTTGCAAACCTTAAAGTGGTAGTCATCATTATTATCATCATAATCTTGCAAGTTGGGTTCTGCTGTTAACATCTCAGGTTTTTGCAGACAAAAATTAGAAGCTAAATAATTTCCTGAAGGATCAAGCATTGAGTTGTCTGAGGCTGAATTGGAACCCTGGTCTTTCTGACAACAAAGCTTGCATTCTAGCCTCGTGGTGTTTAGGCCTTCTCCTGCTAGGATGAGTCCTTCCTGGCTCTCAGGGTGTACCTGCCCATTTCAATCCAGTTGTGGAGGACTGGTACAAAAGAATTTTACCCTTAGGTATTTAATCTGCAATTCCTCTCTAATCTAGTTTTAGAGACTGGATACAGAGATTAAATGTAATAGTTCACGTTAAGCAAGGATTGCATACCACTTTTTTCTAAAAAACAGGCCACTAAGGCAGGTAGTGTGTTACCTCATTTTGAAGATGAAGTGGAGGTCCATGTCACATGTAGCAAGTGGCAGAATCAGAACTAAAAGCCAAGTTTTCTGACTCCAGGTCCTGTATTATTTTGAGTAACAAATATTAAATGCTCATTTCCCTAATAGAGTTTGAATGGTCCTCTAAAGTTGTGATATACATCTTCTAGCACAGGCTTATATCAAGATAAAACTGTCTTGTTCATTTCTTAGCTATTCATTCCCCATTAATATCACTTTACTGAAAATTAAATTGATGCACTCAACACTGCTTTTAAAAATTGCCCTTTTTGGGGCAGCTAGATGGCGCAGTAGATAAGAGCTCCAGCCTTGGAGTCAGGACAACCCGAGTTCAAATCCAGCCTCAGACACTTGACCCTAGTTGTGTGACCCTGGGCAAGTCACTCAACTCCGAATGCCTCACCAAAAAAGCAAAAAAAAAAATTGTTCTTTTCTCTCTCCATATTTTTCTCTTGAATGTAGATTATTGTATATTATGTGGTACTTCCCAAAGTGCATAAACGTATACACTTTGGACATGTGATGTTTTGATTTGTGTGTCATCAAGTGGAAGGAGGGAGGGATTTCTGAAACTGGTTTCCCTCAGAGTGCAGGTTGACTTATAAAACTTTTGGTTTGCCGTCCCATGGGAAAACTTTTAAAACTGTTGCTACCAAATTCTTTGTTATAGGTGATGGCATCTGGAGCCTTTGAGGACAGAAATTTAAGTGACAAAAATAGCAACAAAAATTTACTTTAACGTTAAAAAACCTTACTACCTGGATTTTCAACAAAATTGAGCCCTTGTATTTAGCATTAGTACTAAATTGAATTTTTTGTTAGAACTTTAAAGAACATGACCAAAAGAGTCTGAGTTAGGTTTCTACCACCATACTACATAGAATTTATTGTTCAGTCATTTTCAGTAGCATCCAACTCTTTTGTGACCCCAGTTGGGATTTTCTTGGCAAAGATTCTGAAGTGATTTGTCATGTCTTCATTTTACAGATGAAGAAACAGGCAAACTGAGTGGTCCAAGGTTACACAGCTACTAAATATCTGAGGCCAGATTTGAACTCAGGAAAATGAGTATTCCTGACTTCAGGCCTGGCACTCTATCCACTGTGCCACCTAGCTGCCCTGCTATGTAGAATGCCTGTCACAATTTCATTTGCAAAATTTTCAGCTAATGGTCTTCTGTTAGGATTGGAACTATCTAATTCTTTACATTCTTTGTAATGGATGCTAAAATGCCTATTGACTTGAAATGCCAAAAAAAAAAAAAAGTGAGGAAAATAGAAAAGCTGTAACTTCAAAAACTACATGTAGACTTCAATTTGTGGGGGTTTGTTTTGCTTTAGATCATCATTGGGACACCCACACTGATGCAAAGGAAGGATATTCTGCAAGTAATAACCTCAAAGATGCCTGTCTCCCCTAATGTGGATCTACTTCACTTGGCAGAAATGACTACTGGCTACGTCGGAGCTGATCTGACGGCACTCTGCAGAGAGGCTGCCATGCAGGCAATGCGTCACCCTGGTAAGGTATGAAGATACTTGAGTGATGGAGCCTTTTATACTATACACTGTAGTTATTCAGCAAGCACTTATTAAATGTCTACTATGTGCTAGGCACTGTGTGGAGAGCTGCAGCAAAACCAGTCCCTACTCTTATGGAGCTCATAATCTAAGGGGGGAGAAAACAGGCAGAGAGCCATGTACAAGCAAGATAAATTTGGGATAAACTGGAGACGATGAATGGAGGGAAAGGTCTAGCATAAAGGGCAGTCAGGAAAGACTTCTTGTAGAAGGTGGGATTTTGGCTGGGATTTGAAAGAAGCCAGAAGTGGAGAGAATTCCAGGCTTTAGGGGGAAGGGAGATGGCCAATGAAAATACCTAGACTCAAGGAACAGGAGATGCAGTGTTTTATGCATGGAATAGCCAAAAAATAAAACAAAAAAATCCACTGTCACAAAATCACTGGGGTAAAGGAGAGAGTGGGGTGGATAAAGTGTAAGAAAACTATAAATAGTAGGAGGAAGTTTGGCTGATTATGAATGCTAGAGGCTTTTATATTTGACCCTGGAGTCAATAGGGAGCGTGGTGAGATCTGTTGTGCTTGAGGAAGCTTAGTTTGACAACTGAGTGGAAGGTGGTTTGGAGGGGAGAGAGCCCTTTAGCAGGAAGACCAACCAGCAGGCTATTGCAGTAGTCCAGGCTTAAGCGATGAGAGCATGGACCCAGGTGGTGACTGTGTCAGGAGAGAATGGGGTGTATGTGAGAGATGGCTATGAAGGTAGAATCTATAGAATTTGGCAGCTGATTGAAAGGGGATGGGGGTGTGGGGGTAGAAAGAATTATTTAAGGTAACTTTGAAATAGCCAGATTTTTTTTATTTTTTAAAATTTATTTATTTTTAGTTTTCAACATTCACTTCCATAAGATTTTGGGTTTTAAATTTTCCCCTCCTCTTATTCCCCCCCATCCCAAGACAGCGTACAATCTGATATAGGTTCTACACAATACATTCATGTTAAGCATATTTTCCCATTAGTCATGTTTTTTTTTAATAGCCAGATTTTTTTTTTTCATTTATTTAAGTTAACTTGGAAGGTCTTTATTTTAATACTAGTCAATCAACAGAATACTGTGTGTGAGGCACTGTACTCATCATACAGAGAAAGGCAAAAACATGGTTCCTCCCCTCAAGGAATGCACATTCTAAAGGGAGAGACAATATCCAAACAGCTATGGATATACAAGATTTTATACAGAGTGAATAGGAGATAAATGCTATGTTAGAGTGTTTAGAGTAAACTTAACAGTTGTGTGGAAGTGATGCCTTTTCAACAGTGCCACACATTTTCCAGTAATTGAATTGGATGGGGAGGAAACATGTTTAACTTCTCTTGGAGTTGAGTGGGTTGAATGTGTCAAAATTCTAAAATGTTTTGGTCACTATTCTGAAGTCTAACAACTAGGCAGGCAGGGCTTCACATTTTTTAAAATTTCCGTTGTTTATTTGTTTTCTTTCTCACTTTCTGTAAAACATTTTCCAGTTAGTCTGGGTTTTCCTCAGTTTTTGAGTGCCTTCAAGAAGGCCCCTTTTTCTTTAATAAAACAATCTCTAGATTTGGGGTGCCTGGTGGTTAAAGTGTTTTTCTTGGGAGTCAGGAAGACCAAAGTTCAAACCCTGCCTTGGACATTTATATGATCCTAGGCAAGTCACTTAAATTTACTCAGCCTCACTTTCTCCATCTATAAAATGGGGATAAGAATAACACCTATTTCTCAGAGTTATTTTAAGTGTTAGATGAGATATATCAAGTCCTTTGCAAATAGCTATGTAAATGTTAGCTATTATTAGAAGAGTAATATAGAATGAAATATCGGTGGGACAAGAAAAAGCATGTGGAACCTATCAACTTGTCCTCAGAGAGGCTTTCCCTTATTCCATTTGTCACTGCTGTTTGCTGGCTGATTCCTATCATAGCTGTCTGTGGTGGGGCTAAGGAAAATACAGAAGGGCCCAGTTTTTATAGTGGTCTTCCCAGAGTAGCAGCACAGTAGAATCACATCAGTCACATACAATTAAAATTAATAACTATAATAGCCTCTGGTATTCTAGTTTTTAATACTATGAACATGGGAGAAGATTTGCTTTTTCCAGGCTATTTCAAGCAAGTGGCTTGTGAGAATTGGGCTAAGATTCCAGCACCTTATAGTGGATTGTGTTTTAAGGGCTGTTCAGAGAAGGTTCAGCTGGTCTAGTCATGGGTGATCAGGAAAAAGTGGTCTTATCATGCCAAGGAAAGAGCTAGCAGAGCTCTCTCTCATCTCTTCCTTCCCTCCTTTCTCTATCAAATTGCCTTCACCTCTATGCAAGGTCTGTTTTCTTGTACCCAGAATGCTGGGTGATAGAAGGAGGAGGTCATTTAAAGATGTAAATACAAAGACTTGTTATAGTGCCCAGTTTCTGGCCAAGCACACTGTGAAAGTTGGAGCCTTTTCCTATCCTTAGAGTGATGGCATTAGTGTTCTCAAATTGGTTATCTAGAATGGTTTGAGTTGTTTTCTTACACTCTCTCCATGCCCTAGTAGTATGTTTGGGAGTAGCTAGCTAAAGTGAATCAATAACCATAATAACTTGCATGCGTATAATGCTTTAAGATTTATAAAGCATTCAGTCAACTGAATGAGTTGGCACTCCATTTGGGCAAATACTTGAATTGTCCCAGATTAGAGACTTTGAAATAAATAAAAATCTTAGCTTGGGTAAGATCTGCCCATTTTTGTTTTCCTCTTTAATATTCTTCTTCCTGCTATCTCTTTTTTTTCTAAGTACTTGATTGTATTTGAGTCAGACGCTTGTTAATGCTGTAGAAAAAGTAGTGGAAATTGAAATAGGCTTTCTCCAGGTGGCATAGAGATTGAAACTGAAAGGGAACTGTATCCCTTCCCTCCCTCTCCCCCGCTTTTTAAAACTAAAGCTTCTGGTGGTGGCTCCCAGAATCTCTTCCTAGACCTGAGTCTTTATTTTTTGGAGAGAAATGTTCCCAGTATTAAGTCTGTCATTAAATACTTCTGACACTTACTTAAAAATAAAAACATGAGTTTTTACATCCTAGTGCTAGTGAGTGTCCAACACAGTTGATGGTAGAGTCAATTCTATTTGTAATAAGTAATACTTGAATCCCAACATCACTGAAAAAAGTGATGAGGTTGTGTCTTACCAGATTGGGAATTCTGAGTCTCTACATATCTCCCACTTGCAATATGGAATGTAGTTGAAAGAACACTGGATCCAGCTGACCTGGGTGCTAGCCCCAGCTCTGCCCCATCAAGCTGTGTGGCTTTGGGCAAGGGATTTCACCCCTCTGGACCTCAGCTTCCTGGCCAATAAAATGAAGGAATTGACTAAATGATCTCAAAGGTTCCCTCTAACTCTAAAAGAAATTATGCTCTTTCACTTTGAACTATTTTTCTCTAATATGAATTGTTATAAAATGAAAGTAGTACTTCACCCTAAATTGTGAAGAATATTCTGTTTACTTGTATAGTTCACACATTTCCATACCCTGATGTTTTAACTCAAAAAGTAGAGGGAAAGGGGTTGAGTTGAGTCTCACTTGAGTCTTGACCTGTTGTGAATAAAGAGGAGGAACTAAGCATTCAAAGAAATTTCAGTGGAGATTTCATGTATGAAGGTCTAGGAATTTGTAAGGAGAAGAGAGCAAATACAATTAATTGTCTTGTATTTAAGTAGAATTTCCTATCCTTAAAGTTTCAGGTTGGGAACTTAAGCATCTTTTTGTTTCAGGGAAAGGAGGATTGAGCAGCTACCCCAGTGTCACTTCATGATGTTGGTAATGGATTGGGAGTTTAAATAAATGCCTTATTAATGGCAGTTACCACAGTTCGTTGCTGATCAGACTCAGGAACAGCTGAGATGGAGGGAAAAGGGGAAAGATGACGGGGAGAGGCAAGTTGGCAAGGATCTAAGTGTCTGGATGCTATTTGTTACCTTATTAGTTTGCCCTTTGTTTTTAGTGGCACAAATAAAGCTCATCTAGCTTTATGGAAAATGTCTTCTGATGGAAATAGGACATCACTGTAGAAACAGATTAGGAATTGCCAGATTATAAAAAAACTGGCATTTTTTTAAGATCTCAGTGTTTGCTGAAAGCCATAGTTATTTATTTAAATTTTTTGTTGTTGTTGTAGAAAAAAAGGAAGTAGAAGTTTGTTGTGGGTGGCATACTTTTCTTGATTTTCTTAAAATTTGATTAAGGACAGGATATATATAAGAAGCCAATACTTGAATAATTATGGAAATACAAAAAGAGTAAATGCTAGTATGTGATAATAGTGACTGCTTCGCTTGATGTGACAAATACACAGTAGTTTTCTGTTCAGGGAAGTTTCATCAGAGACTTACAAAAGATTATTTATTATATTAGCCCTAACCCTTGACTTCTGGTTGTGCCTTTTTTCCCCTCACAGAATTCTGAAAATCCTGTGATTGATGCTGCAGATTTCTTTGAAGCCTTTAAAAAGATTCAGCCTTCTTCCTTTCGAAGTTTCATTGGACTAACAGACGTTAAACCTGTTAGCTGGGAACAGATTGGTGGCCTTGAAGATGTGAAGTTAAAATTAAAGCAGGTAAACACAGAATCGTTTTAAAATAGGAAAAATCATTGGTATTTTAGATACAGTGAATGAATAGTAGAAACAAATATAAATAGTTCCTAAAAGGGATCATAAATCTTGAGCTGAAAGGGACCTCAGAGACCATGGAGTTCAGCCTCCTTTTACAGAGGAGGAAGGTGAAGCCAAGGGAGGTTACAGTCACACAGGTAGTAATAATTAATAATCATCAATAATCATTTGCTCATAGTCATCATCATCTGCTCAAGGTTGCACAGGTAGTAATTGATAATTATCAAAGGTGGGATTTGAACCCAGGCCATGAGTACCCTCCACTGTTCTATCCTAGGCTCTCTCCTCTGTTCCCTCTATACTATCTCACTTGGTAATAGGAGCTCCCATGGTACCAGCTCTCATTTCTATACAGATGATTCCCAGAACTCTATATCTAGTCCTCATTCTCCTGAACTCCACTCCATATCATCAGCTGTTTTTTGAATATCTCAAACTGGATGGCCCATAGGCATCTCAAACTCAGTATGCACAAAACAGGAACTCCTTATCTTCTTTACAGGCACTAAAAGTTTAGGTCCTAGTACCCTTAAATATACATTTGAGTTGTTTTAAAATGTATTATTAAGTATCTTAATTGTTTTGTGCTAAATTGCCCTTTTGGGGGGATGTATTTGCAGAGTGTTGAATGGCCTTTGAAATTCCCTCGGGAATTTGCTAGGATGGGCCTGAATCCACCTAAAGGTATTCTGCTTTATGGACCCCCAGGATGTGCAAAAACCACACTAGTGCGGGCCGTGGCCACGAGCTGTCATTGCTCTTTTGCATCTGTAAGTGCAGCCGATCTCTTCTCACCTTTCATTGGAGATTCAGAAAAAGTCTTGGCTCAGGTATGTTATCTGAGTTTGTTTTTTTTGCCACAGCTTTACTTTTATCTCATTTCCTTCCTTTATTACTGTTAACTTTGTAAAATATATTTTCAATAAACATAATTTTTTTTATTTTATGAAAGGTTTTTCGACAAGCAAGAGCTAATACTCCAGCAATTGTATTTTTGGATGAAATTGATTCAATGTTGGGATCCCGATCCATCAGCAAAGCTGAAAATGGTATTCAGGAGAGAGTTCTTTCTGTCCTCCTCAATGAGTTGGATGGTGTTGGACTCAAGACAATAGAAAGAAGAGGAAATAAATTGAGGTTACAAGATAACTGTGAAGAGCAGAGAGAAGATGAGGAGGAGGTATTCCTTTATATATACACGACTATGCCAAATATTTGTCTGCACTGTAACAAAGCCTTTCCTATGCTAGATTCCTCTTATAAAAACAATAGAGTGATAACTGTCCAGTTGGGCTACATCTGCTTTTATATAAAATGTGACGTGGATTGTAATTCTGCTGGAATGGCAGTAGTAGATTTTATAACACATTATATTGATTCAGTCTTAATTAGGCCTTTGCTTTTTCTGGAGGTTTAGAAGCAGAAAGTGCTGTGTAAACATAAGCAGCTGTTAGGAGAATCGGTACAGGATAGAGGAGAGAGATCTGAACTTGGAGTCTGAAGAACCGGGTTCAATTTCTTAGGCAAATCATTTATTCTTTAAACTTGTGTTTGTTCCTCTGTAAAATGCAGACAGTATTTGTGGTACCTACTTCTCTGGATTGCTGTGAAGAAAGTGCATTAACTGTAACTATGAAGTGCTGTGTCAATATAAGATATTATTTTTATTGTCTAGTTGGGAAATACATCCTTTGCCCCTAGACTACCGGACTGTGGAGTTCTGGTTTGTGGTCTCATATTGATAGTTTGGGGTTGTTGTTATTGTTGTTTTTAAAAGGAAACAGTCCCTCACAGTCTTAAGAAACTTAAGAATAGTTATTCAGTGTAACCTTTTTTCTAAAAGGTCCTAGATGATCATCTAGCTTCTCCAGTGACTAGGAACTCACTGATTCTCAGAATGGCCAGTTCCATTGGGTTGACTCAGTAAAAGGAAGAACTTTTCTGGTTCTGCTGTTTGGGGTAGTAGAAGCAATCTCTTCTCTTTTCCACAAGGCAGCCCTTTGGTTATTTGACTAAAGCCATCTTGTGTTTTCCTCCTATTCATGTCTTGACTCTTCAGGATACATCTTCAACCTTATGTTTCCTTCTGTATTTTATTCTGATTCTTAGCATGATGCCTGTCACATCTCAGGTGCTTAACAAATGCTTATTGGTTGATTATTCCATTGTTCTACTCATAATATTAAGTCATTAGTAGCATATTTATTCTTCATCTTTTCCTTGGTCATTGCAGTAGTCCTATGATGTAGGTAGAGCAGGTATATCGTTATCACTATTTTATAGGTGAGAGAACTGAAGTGCAGAGAAGTTACCTGAATTCCCACAGCTAAGATAAAGGAGCAGAGGTGGGATTCAAATCCAGATCTTTGGGCATCTTGTTCAGTGCTTTTGCTTGTGTAACCATACTGCCTTTGTATCAAAATATATCTTTGGTCTAATCATATTGACATTTATTCCAGCACTTAGAGGAATTTTAAGAATCATTGACTGAAATCTTCTATGATGTTTTCAAGTCTAAGTTTTTTCTGCTATTTACCTGGTTCTTCCAAGAGCCTTCTTTTTCCTAATGTAATCTGTTTTATGTGTGTTAAAATTTGGTGATTTTCATCTGTGTACATGTCTTTTCTTTCAGCTAGAGTTTCAAGAAGTTTTTAATCAAAATGTCATGATAATTGCTGCAACAAACCGACCAGATGTATTGGATGATGCTTTGTTACGACCTGGAAGACTAGACAAACTTATTTATATTCCACCTCCAGATCAGAAGGTAGATCATGCCTGTGTCTGCATATGTGTATACAACATATTGGATTCCAGATGTTTTTCCTCTGTGTTTGTGTACGAGGTCTTACTCTACTGGTTTATAGGCTTTCACCTAGCCTCGTCTCGGGCCACATTTTGTTCTGCTTCTGTTGGTTTTTCTGTCATTATTTGACTTGTCAGAGAGATCCAAGCATAGAGGTAGGGGGATCATCTCCTTTCCAGCCTTGCCGCAGTCACCAATTTAGTATTTTGCAACTATAGTGGGAGAATTGTAGAATGGGGAATGTTGACACTAACATGTCCTTAGGGATAATGTGGATTCAACCACTTCCTCATTTTGTAGGTGAGGAGATTAGGGCCTAATGAGTTTCTGCTGTTTGCCCTAGGTCACCAACTAGTTAATCCTTTGCCCTAGAAAAATTCCCTGGTGTTGGAGGCTTTACTTTACTCTGAAGGAGAGGTTAAAAAGCGAAGTAAAATTTAAGGGCAAAATCAAACAAGTCAACAAGCATTAATTATCTCCTAGGTGTTAGGCACTGTTGAGGTGCAAGAGATACAAATACAGTGAATGAAACTCCCTGCTTGCACAGAGTTTATACTCTTAAGTTTATACTCTTAAGAGGAAGACAAATTTATGTAAAAGTATTTGCAGAATAAATACTCTTTTTATACTCTTTATACATTGATTTCATAGCATTCATCTTGTGACAGAATAAGTTATCTCTGCCTAGGACAGGGGTGGAGAACCTTTGGCTTTGAGGACACATGGCCTTCTAGGTCCTCAAGTGAAGCCCTTTGACTGAATCCAAACTTCACAGAAAAGATTTGTTCTGTTGCTGCTTCTGCTCTTTGTCCTTCGTTCTCAAAAAGGGCCATGACATTAGGGAGGCGATGCCATGACATGCAAGTGAATTGGATTTAAGTGAGGGAGGGCTGTGCAAAGTCACCAGCCTCACTCCCTCCTCTGGAGCCATTTGGGTCCAGTGGCCAGATCAGGATCAGGACAGCTGGTGATGGCCCAGGTTACAGTGGGGGAGCTTGGCCTTTTTAAGCTTAGGTCTTTAACTGGTCTTAGTTTGACTGAGGCAGCACAAAGAATAATCTCTTTAAAAAAAAAAGGATCTGAGAGGGAAAGCCCCTTAGGGTTTCTGGCCAAAACAGAAACAATTGTTATTTACATTCATTCTGAGCCAATCAGGGCCCAGACTGTGACCAAGTATGACTTGATCTGGGACCTGAGTGATTTGGGGTTAGGCTGGTCTTTAAGAGAAAAAACCAAAACAAAAAAAGTTTCAGAGATTAAAATTTGTTCTGTAAAACTTGGACTCAGTCAAAAGACCACACCCAAAGACTTAGGAGGTCGCTGGAGGCAGCAAGTAGAGAATTATTTTTTTAATTGATTAAAAATGAGGGATTTTTAAAGTTGAATACATTTCAGTGCTATTTGAGTTTTAAATACATTTTTTCTTACATATAAATTAGCCTAAGTAATATGAAGCATTAACATTGGAATTCATTTTTTATAAATGAATTCTTTATCAAGGGACTATGATGGGATGGGTTAAGTGTTGTACTCAAGTCAGGAAAGACCTGGGTTTGAGGCCAACCTCACTTTTAACCAGCCAGGTGACCCTGTCATTTGCCATCTCTCAGCCTCAGTCATCTCATCTATAAAATGGAGATATTAATAGTACCTACCTCACAGAGTTGTTATGAAAATCACATGAAATGCATGTATGTCAAGCCCTTTGAAAATCTTAATGTGCTACATAAATATTACTCACTACAATTGTTAATATAAACAATAATCTCATATTTTTTGTACTGGTGGTAAAAAATACAAACTTAAGTGGTTAAGTATGTTATGTTCTTTGAGGAAGTTAATAATTTTGTATTTTTTTTGCTTCTACCCTAGGACAGACTCTCTATTTTGAAAATCTGCACAAAAAATACACCTCTAGATTCTGATGTGTCTTTAGAAAACTTAGCAGCAAAAACCAGTTTTTTCTCTGGAGCTGACCTTGGAAATCTCTGCAAGGAAGTAAGTTTTATTTGATTATCAGTGGGTAAGTCTCTTATTCAGAATGGTGTGTAATGAGTTGTTCCACACCATCAAGTGCAGTTCAGAAAGCTTTTGACACGTTGGCTAGCCAGTTACTTGTGCCATGGGGAGGAGTACGTAATGTAGTCATCCACCTGTCTCTAAATGCCACAGAACAAAGTTTGATAGTTTGTCCCATATCTCCTTGCTTGGTACTTCCAGAAGAAGGAACCACTGTCTTCCTTAAGCTCACCTTATGGCCTCTCCTTGCTCGAGACATTTTCCCTGATCATAGAACAGAGTTGGATAGAGGTAGAACTGTAGCTCCACATAAACCTTGGTGATGGCATCCATCTTTTTAAGGGTGGCAAGCTAGAACAGCATAGGTTGCCTACAGAAAAAGCTCTGCTTACTCAGGCTTCATCCCCATTGTTATTCTCCTTAGTTGCCATCTACTAGCTGAGTGCAGTAATGAAAAAAAGATAAGATAGTAACTTCATTTAAACTTAATTCTGGTATTTAGTTTTCCTACATTATAACGTTAAAAAATTTTAAGTGATTTAAGTTCTTGGAATAGGAAAGTTAATCTTGTTTTAATGACGGTATAAATGCCAACAAGTATTAAATTGAGTCTAACATGGGAGAGACCATCTCACAAAATGTTAAGAAGATAGAATACTCTATTTTAAATATTTTAAAAATTAGTGGTCATGTCGGATCATTTTCCTGGTGGATAGTAGCTCTTCACAGCTAACTTAACTTGTACTTTTTTTCTGTTAAGGCCTATCTGCTCCCAATGTCTGGCTCTATTCTTCCCACTTTACTGTTGTATAACCAAATTTAGTGTCAATTCCTTTTGTCTGTTCACTGCAGACACACTTCCCTGTGTGACTGCAGTGGAATAACAATTCCTGTCTGATTCTCATTCAACTCTCCTTACATAGGTAAGATCATTTCTCTCTCTCTCTCTGTCTCTCTCTCTCTCTCTCTCTCACTCTCTCTCACTCTCTTTCTCACACACACACACACACACACACACACATTTTCTCCTCCCTCCATTTATTATATCTCCTTCGAGCCTACCTACATAGTAAAAGGACAATCTTCCCCATCTTTCCCCTCCCTCCAAAGTGAAACTATAACACAGAAGCATCACACAAGCATAGGGAATGCAACTTACATAGTGTTTATATACAATTAAGTTTTAAGTGTTTATGGTAGGAATTGCTGTGAAAGTCTGAAATTATTATAAAAGGAATAAAGGTTTATTAGTAAGAGTTTTCAGTCTGTTTAACTTGCTTTATAAGTGAGGTCTTAGGGTTTCATGAATGTTGGATTGACTGAAATAACACTTTGTATTCAGATTCTTTCTTGTTATAGGTTACAAAAGGTAAAAGTTAACTTTGGGGGGTTTTGTTTTTACAGGCTGCTTTGCGGGCTCTAGAAGAAAATGGACTAGAAGCAAGCACAGTGAGTCAGGAGCACTTTCTGAAATCACTGGAGACTATAAAACCATCCTTACGCCATCAAGATTTGACTCTTTGTGAAGGATTTCAAAAGCAAGAATTCTCCAGTTTAGAGAATCTTTAGATTACTTTTATAAAGGTCTTTTCCATGAATAAACTAAAATATGTGGGTTTTTTTTCCCTGCATTTCAGGCAGCTTTGTTCTGTTTATGGGTTTGGAGAGGATGGGGACTTCTAGGATCACCAGCTGTGTCTACAGAGGGTTCTTGATAAAACATAATCTTGCTCTAGTGGTAATTTCACTCCACCCACAACCCAAACTGTTGGATTAGGTCATGGTGCTGGGAAAAGACAGAGAATGGGGCCTAAATTCAAATAATTACCTGTGCCTGTCAATGTGGACAAGTCATTAAACCTCAGTGGACATCATTGTCCTCATCTACAAAATTGAGAGAGTTGGACTGGATGACCTAGCTCCCTTCCATTCCCTGTTGTCATACTGCACGACCACATGTCAGCCACTTTCTACCACCAGCTAACCGAAAGCCTGATACTAGCTTGTGTCATCCCATTTTAGAGGGAGTGACAACTTCTAGAAGGAGCAAAGCTCAACTATTGCCTTCTGTCCCCATGTTCGGAAGAAAGGGATGACGACTGGAATTGGATTGAATGGAAATACCCAACTTCTTCTGGTTGCTCTGAGAAGGCTGGACAAGAGTAAATAAAGCACTATTGACAGATACAAGTCTTAAGCATAGGTGTCCCTATATGCTGTATGTTCGTTGGTCCACTCTTTCCCCTTAGGAGAAGTAAGTGGTGACTTGGTGCTGGCACATACTCTTTCTAGGAATGTACCTGAATGGTCAAATGTGCAAATAGTTCAAAACAAAAAAGGTAATTTTCATGGAGATCAAATATTGTAAGATTAGCTCTTAAGTTTTCTTAATACTCTCAAGTAAGTTATTCTTATAGAGTAGCACCTTACTAAGTTTTATGGATTAGAGCAGTTCACAGCACTAGAGCTTTATGCATCTTTCGTATACCGGAGAAGGAATAAGATGTATCTTAAGAGCTATTTCATAGAGTGCTTAATCCAAACGTTTCCAGTCCCTCTTGCCCCGACTCCCAGTCTTTCAGGCCAGTTCCCTAAGTGGAAGTTATGGGTCCAAGGCTCCTTTGTAGAGCACAGAAACACTGGGAGAAAGAGTACTATGTCTTGTCCTCCCTCCAGCCCCTCAACTCATGTGGCTTCCAGAAGCTGTTAATCCAGACAACCTGAAACCATTTCTGCTTTAGATCTGAAACACCCTGGCTATGCCAACTCCCCATAATGTAGGAGGGCAGCTTGCCTGTCCAGCTCTGGGCTCACCTTGTGCTAGCCTTGTCACATCCACAATCTTGAACCATGACTTCAATAGTGTCCATGCCCTCAAATGCCAGTTGATGAATGCAAAAGTATTTAAGTGCCCATTTGCCTGGCACTGTGCTAGACTCAAAAAGGAGGAAAAATACTTTCCAATGAAGGAGAAAGGCATATAAGTAACCAGGTACATAAAAGACATACACAGAGTAGACGGAAGGCATTAGTATATAAGGGTATTGGAAAAATATTCCTGCACTTCAGCCAATACATAATTGAAACAGGTTATTACTTAAAATTAATAAAAGATGGAAAATGAGGCGGAGCATCTTGTCCATAGGGGACAGCTGGCAGAAAGGTACATTCATGGCAGATTGAGTATTGTGTATTAGGAAATGCAAGTAGGCCTGCGTAGCTGGATCAAAGAATGCTAGGAAAGGAGTAAGATGTAAGATATGAGATTGGAAAGGTAAAAAGACTAGGTTATAAAGAGCTTTAATGTCCAACAGAAGACTACATATGATCTTGGAGATGAGACACTGAAGCCTACTTAGTAAGGGGGATTAAAATTACCTGGATAGCCAAGTGGAGAAGAAAGAGGAAAGAGAACTTAACACTGGTTAGAAGTCAATTGCAGTAGTCCAGGTGATGAGAGACTGTACTAGGTGCTAGCTGTGTTTAGGGAGGTAGATGTGAATGTAGAAACTAGATTTGGCAACTAATTGGATATGTGAGGTGAGTGAGTGTGGGGTCAAAGATGATAACTGAGATTCCAGGCTTAGTGATGTAGTAGCGTAATGCCTTTGACATTAATAAGCAACTTTCTAAAATAACAAGTTTCACTTACTAAGGGGAGAGAAAGGGAGAAGTTCTATCAGACTTTGATTATTAGATATTAGTAAATGAATTCAAACTTGACTACTTTCAATTCAGTATTTGAAATTCCTTCTTTAATTAGTAGATTAGAATAAACTCAGCATATTTTATGTAAATTAATGTTGCTGAAGTGGTTTTATAGTATTTAACAACTGTTTGTCTCTACAGTTAAGTAAAATATACCGCTCCATACAATTTTCCTCATGTTCCAATTACCAGTAACTGAATTGGTGAGATACAAATGAATTAGGTTTTACTATCATTAAATTCAGGTATTTACTTAATGGTTCTGAAGTAATGTGCAGTATGGTATTTTAAGACCAATTATGTCTTTCGCTTTTACATCACCTTCATTTCTGATGATCTCACCTCCCCTACCCAATGAGCCCTCTCTTAAAACAAAGAATAGAAAAGAAAGAAAAAAGCAGTTTAGCAAAAAATACTAATAAACCAACCATGTTTAACAATATAGTTAATAGATGTCAAGAAGTGATATCTAAGCTCCTGAGAAATGATAACTTTTCAAATGTCCTTTGCTCTCACATGCCTCTCCTTGGCTGGATTGTCTAAAGAAATTCTGTTGTTTAATTGTATCTGACTCTTCATGACCCCATTTGGGCTTTTCTTGGCAGAGATACTGGAGTGACTTGCCTTTTTCTTTTCCAGTTCATTTTACAGGAAACTGAGGCAAGCAGTTTAAGTTACTTGCCCGGGGTCCCACAGCAAATAAGGGTCTGAGGCCAGGTTTGAACTCAAGAAAATTAGTCTTCCTGATTCCAGGCCCATTGCTGTACCACTGTGCCATCTAGCTGCCTTTGTCTAAAAAAAAAAAAAGAACTAGATTAAAGGTTTAGAGATTTCAGTTCTAATCCCGACTCTATGATCCTGGTCTAGTCACTAAGTCTCAATCTTCTCATCTGCAGAAAAAAAAAAAAAAAGTATTGGAACAGATCTCTAATGTCCCATCTTCCCCTAGCGTTCTAGTATGCTTTATATTGGCTAGGTGAATTATGCACGTAATAGCATTAATATGTCCATAACCTTCAAACCAGATTTATCACTGCTAGGCATGTGCCCCAAGGAAGTCACTGATGAGAGGAAAGTCCTTTTATGCACTAAAATATTTACAGCAGTACTTTTTCTTGTAGCAAAGAACTGTATATATAAAGATGCCCACTGATTAGGAGTGGCTAGACAAACTGGTACATGAAAGTGATGGAATATTACTGTGCTGTAAGAAATAATTAACATGATGAACACAGAGGCACATGGAAAGACTTACAAAAACCTATGCAGAGTGAAGCAGAGCCAATAAAACAATATACATAACAACATCGATGCAAATGGAAGAATCACAAAACAAAAGTAAATTTTGCAAAATTACAAAGAACAAACACGGCCCCAAAGAAGAGATATGAAAAGACCTTCCTTATTCCACTCCAAGGTCTGTGATTGTGGAATATTGCATATATTTTCAGAATTTTTTTATGTATTAGTTGGAT
Organism: Vombatus ursinus; assembly: GCF_900497805.2. Lineage (NCBI taxonomy): Eukaryota > Metazoa > Chordata > Mammalia > Diprotodontia > Vombatidae > Vombatus > Vombatus ursinus. Next base: position 16,491,602 of record NW_020954572.1, on the reverse strand, counting down.
TTGCTATTTTCCTTTCCTCTTTTTTTTCTTTGAAAAAATATTTTTGTATGGGATGGCTCTCTGGGAAGGGGGAGGAGAAGGATACTCGAAGAAATTCTGGTGATGTAAAACAGGATATCAATAAAAATTTATTAAAAAAAAAACCCAATGGCTATGATCGAGTCAACATTACAGAGGTACTTGAAGAGACAGGTCTGCTGCTGAGGAATCTTGCTTCTCCAGTCATTGCACCAGCCTACCTAGTTCCCATGCAACCTTTACTACTTTTTCTGATATTATCAGGTCTAGGCCAAGGGATATGTTGGTAAATGTTTACTAATTGGTTCTCCAGGGGAAAAGTCAGCACCACGCATTTTTAAGTTTAATATGCATTATTAACATTTTCTCCATTACTTTAGACAATCAACAAAAGAAAAAATCAAACCCTGATTTGTAGCGATGTCCCAGGTGTAAATAAATACAGTCAAAATCCAACAATCCTCTCTTGAGCCAGTTTGAATTGGTTCTAGCACACCCTTGGGTCTAGTCTAGCACCTCAGGAGACAATTTATGGAAGCCCATCAACACCCTGAAAAATCATCATTCCGATGGGAATTTTGGAGCAAGCTTGTTCTATAAATTTCTCCATCATGATAACTGAGCATTCCCAACCCCTACCCCACCACCACCGTCTACATACCTATAGCCATCCCGTCCTCCCAGCATCTTGCCTCCTTCATCCTTGTTAAACACAATCACTGCCACAGGTATAACTTCCTTTATTTCCCGTGTCCTCTCAATCCTTATCCAACTCAGGTTGCTTCATTCTGGTCTCTTCCTCCCCTTCCCAACACTTTCCATTAGGCCTTTAGGAATCACTGTTCTGTTATGAGCAATCCATCTCTACCCTTCCATTTTTCCACTAGCCGTCCTTTTTGCTGAACTGAAACCAGGCTTACCACCTAATGATACAACTTTCCTCAACCATCTTCAATGGAGGGGCAATTTTTCTCCTATTTCTGCTGACTCTCAAGCAAGACAGAAAATAGCATGAAATATGAGAGCTAGCTCTCACTGTAGTAGCTACTTCCTTTCTAACTATAAATACATTTAGGTCTCCCCAATCTTGAGATTGATGACCAACCCTTTCTTGAAACTCATTCTTTTCTTGGTTTCTGTGACACATACCTACCTGGTTCTGATTGTGTTTCCTGTTTTTCCTCTGCTTGTCTCCTAAACTTTGGCATTCTTTAGAGTTTTGTGGTGCAGTGGATAGAGTGTTGGGCCTGGAGTCACAAAAACCTGAGTTCAAATCCAGTCTTAGACACTTACTTTGTAACCCTGGATAAGTCATTTAACTCTGTTTGCCTCAGTTATCTCTTCTGTGAAATGAACTAGAGTAGGAAATGGCAAACAATTCTAATATCTTTGCCACAAAAACCCCAAATGGGGTCACAAAGTGTCAGATAGGATTTAAATGACTAAACAGCAAAGAGGTCTGTGGTTAGTAATCTGTTCTTCCTGGTCATTTGGCCTACATTCCACTCTATTTTGGCCATTAGCTTCACTCCATTCCCTCCACCTGAGAACAGGACTGCCCCTGCAGCTACTCTGGGCTTTGAAAGGCTGGCTTTGACCCTATCTTGTCCAGAATTTGATAGAAGGAAGACTTGGAAGTTGGGTACTGCCCCATATTTATCCCAAATAGGATAAAACATCATAACGTACCCTGAGCTTAACATAAAATTAAAAGAAAGAACACTGACTTCAAGACAAGTTCTACTGATCCAACCATTCTGGAGAGCAATTTGGAGCTATGCCCAAAGGGCTATAAAACTGCGAATACCCTTTGACCCAGCAATACCACTTCTAGGTCTCTATCCCAAAGAGATCAAAAAAAGGACCCACATGTACAAAAATATTTATAGCAGCTCTTTTTGTGGTGGCAAAGAATTGGAAATTGAGAGGATGCCCATTAATTGGGGAATGGCTGAACAAGTTGTGATATGTGAATATAATGGAATACTATTGTACTATAAGAAATGGTGAGTAAGCAGACTTCAGAAAAACCTGGAAAGACTTATATGAATTGATGCAGAGTGAAATGAGCAGAACCAGGAGAACATTGTACACAGTAACAGCCGCATTGTGTGATGACTGACTTTGATAGACTTAGCTCCTCTCAGCAATGCAAGGATCTAAGACAACTCCAAAAAACTCATGATGGAAAATGCTATCCTCATCCAGAGGAAGGACTTTGGAGTCTGAATGCAGATGGAAACATACTATTCGCTCTCCTTTTCCTTTGTTGTTTTGTTTTGTTTCTTCTTTCTCATGGTCCCTCCCATTAGTTTTAATTCTTTACGTTATGACTAATGTGAAAATGTTTAATATGAATGTATAAATAAAGAATATATAACTAGATAAGATTCCATGCTGTCTTGGGGAGGTGGGAGGAGAGAAAGGTGGAGAAAATTTAAAACTCAAAATCTTATGGAAGTGAATGTTGAAAACTCAAAATAAATAAATTAGAAAAAAATTAGAAAAAAACAAACAAACCCAGGTTCTACCCCTGCCTAGCTGTTGGATATTGGGCAAATAATTTTCCTTTTCTTGGCCTTGTCAAGTTGGCAATCATTTATTATATGTCTCCTATGTGCCAGGCATTGTGCTAAGCACTGGGTCTACTAAAGGAAGAGGAAGGAGGGATAGTTGAGTTCTAGTATTCTCAGTCGCTATGTCTTTTCTAATTTTGATCAATTAACTATTGGCATGTTGGAATTCAAACATGCCAAGGCTAGTTTCACCCAGCCGGCAACTTCATGCACCTGGGAACACTTCCAGCCTTGGAGGGATGGGGATCTTTCTCTGGGGTGAGGAAGTTGCCCTAGTGAAGTACATACTCTAGCTCCTATGATCCAAAAATAAACATGCAAAAATACTCCACGTTGAACTGTTCTAGCCCCTGAATCCATGAATAGGGGTGAGAACAATAAGACTTTAAATTCCTGAGGGAAGAGACTTAAGTCGGACAAATGGAGGGCGGGTGGGGTGGGAGGGGAAGAGGGGGGCAGGGAACAAGTCCCTCACATCCCCCTCTGCAGTGGCACAAACGCGCCAGACTGGCAACTTGGGGCGGACGGGAAGGTTCTAGCAGTTCCTGACAGTTGGAGAAGAGAAATAGTGCAGGAAAGCTCTCCCAAGGGCTCCCCCCATCATTTGACTGACAGCCCCAGCGCTCTCTCAGGAGGCGACTTCCTGCCTGGCCCCAGCCAGTCAGAGCCCTCGGAAGGCGGGACCTGTCTGAGAGCTGCCGTCGAGGCTCTGAGGTACCTGGTAGGGCGGCCGAGCCGGTGGGAGCCAGACCCGAAAGCTGCCGCTGGCTTTTCTCGTGCGGTGTGAGCCGAAGCTTTTCTCTCCTCCCTGGCCTGGGTAGGACGGAGGCCTGGCCTTCTGGATCGCCATCTTGGAACCTGTGTTTTGGAGGAGAGGGAGGGCTTTGTGTGTAGAAGGATGCTCGTTCATCCCTTCATTTTTTTTTTTTTAACTAATCTACGTTAAACTCTCAGATTTAGTTGACATAGGAACTCCAGTGAGGCACTCCTTACACCTTAGTCCAAATCTTTAATTTGATCAGAATGGGGAGCTCCCAGTACGGACATTCCCTCCACAGCGTGCACTAGCAACTCCTCAGTAACAAATAATGGTGGAGAGACTGGGGGACTGAGAATGTTAAGTGACTTGCCCAGGGTCACACAGTAGTACTGGTAGGAGGCAGGGCTTGAACCCAGGTCTTCCTGACTCCAAGGCCAGCTCTCTAACCACTACGTGGTGGTCTTTACGGTTCTCTGTCTTGGTCATCTTCGTGAATGGCCGTGGCCAAAATGAAATTTTGGAATGTCAGCTATAAGCCTCTCCAAAACAGGCTAGGCCCCAGCATTCAGGTGACAAATGGCTGCTTTGTGCCCATCTTCTTTATGTAACTGACAGGAATGGGAATATATCTTAACAATCAGTCAATAAACATGTATTCAGGGCCTACTCTGTGCCAGGCACTGGGCTGAGCAGTTGGGGGGAGGGGGAGAAGCAAGGAAGGGATACAAATATGAAAAACAGCTCCTGCCCTCCAGGAGCTTACAGTTGAATAATGAGAGGAGAGGATGCACAGAAGGAAGCAGAAAAGGGAGAGGTGGGGAATACCCAGGGGTGGGGCAGTGAGGCAGGAGGGAGAAACCCAAAGGAGCGTGACTGGGTAGGAAATGAAGAAATGGCTGTCCTGGACATCAAAAGGAGGATTGGGAAAGAACCCTTCTTCCGCTGTCCAGTCAGAGGGGAGGAGGATAATGATACCATGGGAGTAAAAAGTCTGATGTCATATTTTAGGATGATGAGGATCCTGGATGCATGATGGTGAAATCCAAAGAATGGTGTAGTTGGGCAAGAAATGAAAAAAAGGCATATTTATAAACATTTTTCTTAGTGCTTTATTTAGCTCTAGAATTTTCTAAATGTTTCCTCTGAACAAGCAGGCCCAAATATGGAGTGTTTTCAAGCCTTGAAATTCTGTTTGATAAGGAATAGGAAACCTTGAAATATTTGATACACCATGTTTTAGATCTGGAAGGACTTTATAAGTCATCTTGTGTTCAATTGTTTTTCAGTCATATCCGACTCTTTGTGACTCCATTTGGAGTTTTCGTGGCAAAGACACTAGAGTGGTTTACCATTTCCTTTTCCAGCTCATTTTACAGATGAGGAAACTGAGGCAAACAGGGTTAAATGACTTGCCCAGGGTCACACAGCTAGTAAGTGTCTGAGGCCAGATTTGAATGTAGATTGTCTTGACTCCCGGCTGGCACTAGATCCACTGAACCTTGTTTACTCCTGGTGTAATCTTAGGCAAATCCCTTCACTTCTCAGTTTCCTCACCTGCAAAATTAGGGGTTTGGAATTGTTGTCATTATTATCTTTGTTCATCCTTTGTTCCCAAAGAGGACCAGTGACATCTCTGTAAAAACCTTCCAGATCTAGATTCTCTGACCTCTCACTGTATCTCACCTCTAACAGCCCTATGTACCCTAGCAAGACACTTTAAGTCTCTGTGCCTCAAGCAACTCCTTAGGCCCTTCTAATCTACTAAATCATAGTGGTGTTTGCAACCCTTAAAATGGGTGATGATCCTATCCATATTTAAATAGCTTTAGGTTTTTTTTGGGGGGGGAGCTAGGCAATGGGGTTAAGTGACTTGCCCAGGGTCACACAGCTAGTAAGTGTCAAGTGTCTGAGGCCAGATTTGAACTCAGGTCCTCCTGACTTCAGGGCCGGTGCTCTATCCACTGCACCCCAGCTGCCCCTAAATAGCTTTATGTGGTCAAAACATTGCCCTTCAGTTGGTATCACTATGAAATTTATTTTGGGCAGTGGCACTTTCTTTGGAAAAACTGGTTTAGGTTTGTTTTAGAAAAGCTTGATGGCACAGTGGGTAAGAGTGCTGGACTTGGAGTCAGGAAGATCTGAGTTCGAATTCTGCCTCAAATACTTAGTAATGTGACCCTGAACAAATAACTTAATCTCTGTCAGCCTTAGTTTCCTCATCTGTCAAATGGGGATAAGACTTTCACTACCTCACAGTAGTAAGACTTTGGTTGGAAACTAGAGTTGGACCTGGATACATGTTTTTTGGAGTGGCCAAAGTGATGAGGAGCACTGTGAGGCTGGTGTAGGTTTTGCAATCAAAACTAATCCCAAAAGAAATGAATGCCAGACTCATGACAATGAAATTGCCCCTTGTGGGAAAGCGCCATACCACCATCATCAGTACTTGTGCTCCTAACATGATGAATCCTGTTGAGGTTAAAAAAAAATTTATGAAAACCTGGAGGCCCCCACCATCAATGTGCCAAATGAGGACAAGTTTATAATTCTGGGTGACTTTAATGCCAGAGTAGGCACAGACTAACAGACAAGGTAGGAAGTCCCTGGGAGGAATGGAATTGGAAACAGCAACAGCAATAGTCCCTTACTACTTTTTTCTGTCTCATGATCTTCTCATCACTAACACTGTGTTTTTGTGTTTACCTAAATGCAATAAAACTTTGTGGGTGCGCCCTCTCAGCAAACATAGGCATTTAATAGACTATGTCATTGTAAGGAGAAGAGACAGACAGACAGGATGTGAGAGTGATGAAGGTGATGTGTGGTGCAGAGTGCTGGACTGATCACAGACTTATCCTCTCCAAGTTAAATATTTGAATTCAACGAAAGCAGTGACCCCAAGGCAAGACAACTACCAGAAGATTTAATGTCAGCAGATTATAGTGCTTTCCAAGCATGAAGAGTTTGATGCTAATTTGGAGGGAAAACTGAATCAACACACTGTGGGCAACAGTGGAACAGAAAAATGAGTGGGCAACTTTCAGAGATTCGGTGTACAGCACTGTATTTACTCATCTGGACTAGAACACTCGCAGACATCAAGACTGGTTTGACAAAAATGGTGAGGAAATTTAGAAGCTATTAAATGAAAAATGAGAACTCTACAGGGTTTACCAGCAGGATGGTTCATCCATCTCTAAGAAGGCAGCATTTAATTCCATCAAAAGTAAAGGACACGTGAAGCTTAGAGAGATGTAGGATTCTTGGCTCAGTAAGAAGGCAGATTAAATTCAGTTTTATACTGACAGTAACATTCCAAAGCACTTCTATGATGCCCTGAAGGATATTTATGGGTTAAAGACCTATGGTGCATTTCAGCTACTCAATGCTTATAGAGCCACATTGATTAGCGATAAAACATGATCCTGGAAAAATGGTCTGACCACTTCCATAGCACTCTCTACAGACGGTCATCAATCAATGCTGAAGCCTTTGACCATGTACCTCAGGTTGAAGTCAATCCCTCTCTAGCCAAACTTCCAATTGAATAAGACATTTTGAATGCCATTAGGCTGTTGCTATGTGGCAAAGCTCTATTACAGCTGAGATTGACAAGGTAGGGGGTATGCTGTTCATACAAAAGCTGAATGAAATTTTCTGGGTAATATGGCAAGAGGAGATTGTCCCCCAGGAGTTCAAGGATGCCTCCACTGTCCATCTCTATAAAGAAAAGGGAAATGTTATCTTGTGATAATCAAAGTCGAGTTGGGGGGAGTCCTCTCTCTCTTGGTCATTGCTGGCAAGATTCTTGCCAGAGTTCTCCTTAATAGGCTGTTCCTTCATCTGGAAGATGGTCTCTACTTGAGAGCCAGTGTGGCTTCAGAAAGGCCAAGGAACAATTGATATGGTGTTTGCTGCTCAGTGGAAAATTATGGTAAAATTTGGTTGCCCAGAGAAGTTTATCGTTATTGTACGTCATTTTCATGACAGTATACTTGCCTGGGTTCTGGATAATGGCTGATGCTTTTGAGCTTTCCTAGTCACCAAGTCACCAATGGAGTGAAGCAGGGCTGTGTGCTTGCTCCCATGCTTTTTAGCATAATGTTTTCAGCGATGTTGTTAGATGCCTTCAATGAGGATGAAAACAGCTCAAGATCAGCTACTGCACTGATGGTAAATTATTTAACTTGAAAAGGCTACAAGCCAAGACTAAAGTGGAAGGAGAGGTGTGCTTAACTTTTTGTTTGCAGATGACTTGCACTCAATGCAGCCTTAGGCTTAGATGTAACAAAGTAGGGATCAGTTCTCTGCTGCTTGTGTTAATTTTGGCCTAACAATCAACACCAAGAAAAGAGAGATTCTCCCTCAGCCAATACTACACCATCAGTTTGTGGAACCATCAGTTATAGCAAATGGAGAAATTTTGAATGCTATAGAAAAGGTCACTTACCTTGACAGTATACTTTCCAGGGATATACACATAGATGATGAGGTTGATGCACGAATTGCCAGAGCTAGCTCAGTATTTGAGAGGCTCCAAAGAAAAGTGTGGGAGAGAAGAGGTATTAGACTGCCTACCAAACTGAAGATTTACAGAACTCTTGTGCTAACCTCATTGTTGTATGCCTGTGAAACCTGGACAGTCTACCAGTGCCATGCCAGGAAACTGAATGGCTGCTCTTGAATTGTTCCAACTGAATTCCAATTGAATTCTGTTTGAATTAGGAAGATTCTAAAGATCCCCTGGCAAGATAAGGTTCTGGACACTGAGGTCTTTTCTCGAGCTCAACTGCCAAGCATTCAAACTCTGTGTCAGAGAGTGCAACTCCAATGAGCCAGCCATGTTGTTCGCATGCCAAAAGTACATTTGCCTAACTCACACAAGTGCTTACACTGAGGTCAGAAAGAGAAATAAGAGGATACTCTCAAGGTCTCTCTAAGGAACTTTGGAATTGATTGTGAGGCATGGGAGACACTTGGCACAGGGCCGTTTAGCATGGTATGCCTGTGTCAAATGCCTTTGAGAATGAAGGTCAACAACCAACCAACCAGCTATTATTATTAAAAGTATGAATAGATTTACAAAGGAAGCCAATATTATTGAAATATAGTCATCAAAATATTTTTACAAAACAAGGTCATGAATCCCAGCATGGGAAACTCTGCTTCAGATGTATCAAGCTTAGTCTCAATGCGAAATAATATGATAAAAAATCTGGCTTCCCTTATTCTCAAGGGGCTTTGAGTGTTTTTTGATATCCATTTCAACCTTCAGATTGAAAATTCTTTTTTCCTTTGGGCTTCTTTTGCATCCATCTTTATTTTCCTTCCCCAAGTTTGTGGCACAATGGATAGAGCAGTGGGCCTGAGTCAAGAAGACCTAAGTTCAAATCAGACCTCAGACGCCTATGAGCTGTGTGACCCTGGGCAAGTCACTTAATTTCTATTTGCCTCAGTTTCCTCTGTAAAACTGTAAAAATGGGGTTAATAATAGTACTTACCTGGCAGGGTGGTTGTGAGGATCAAATGAGATAGTGTTTGTAAAAAGCACTTAGCATAGAGCCTACTACATCCTGTAAATGCTTTTTCCCTCCCATTCCCCCATCCAAACTGCATTACAGATACAGGCCAGTGATGAACTGGAGGTGGTTTGAGGACCAGCTAAGGCCAGAGAGCCTCATTCTCACATCAGTCACAGGGTGATGAATTTTCCATCCCTAGGACCTCTTGGTCTGAGTTGTAGAGGGGATATAGTTTGTAGGTGTATCTACACTGAAGGCAATTACATGCCTTTTAAGTACTGAAGTAAGCAAATTGCATGAAAAATTGGGTTTTGTCCTGCTGCTCTTTGTTGTTGTTCAGGTTTTCAATGGTGTCCAATTCTTCATGACCCCATTTGGGATTTTCTTGGCAAAGATACTGAAGTGGTTTGCAGTTTCCTTCTCTAGCTCATTTTACAGGTGAGGAAACTGAGGCAAACAGGGTTCAGTGACTTGGGTTAAGTGACTTGCTCAGGGTCACACATCTAGTGTCTGAGGTCATATTTGAACTCAGGTTAACCTGACTCTAGGTGTGTCTTATCCACTGTGTCACCTAGCTGCCCCACTGTGGCTCTTAGGATATAACTTATTTCTGATGGCTACTTAGCTTTCACTATTCTAGCAGTAACTGTTCAGCTCTGATGGAGACTGGAGGATATTGTAAATAATAAAATGTAGCTGGGTTTTGAATAGGCAGGCCCAGGAGACAACATGGTGTAGTGGAAAGAACACCCTTCCTCTGATGCTTACTACTTGAATGACCTTGGACAAATCACTTACCCTCAAGAGTGGCTAAAGTAGATGTCCTCCGAGACCCCTTTCAGCTCTAGATTTTTGATGTTTCAAAAAATCAGAGGATGAGGCTCCAGAAAAGATTTTGTTTTGTTTTGTTTGGTGTTTTCAGCCGACAAAGCTCAGTGTTGTCTCTCCTAGTTAGGGCCAGGTGCCCATCAGACAATTAAATTTTTTTTTTTAATTTTGGTTTAACACAGCTAGGAAATATTGACATGTTCTTTTTTAAAGATTATTTTTGATGTAGACCTATGATTTCATCTATATAGAGAACTGCCAGTGTGGAAACACCCCAAAACAATAAAGATCTGATGTAGAGGCAGTTTAGTCTTAGGGAGTGTCTAGGTTACCTTTAAATAGCCATTCGGTTCATAAACATTTATTAAACTTCTATTATGTGCCAGGCATGGTGCTAAAGGCTGGGAATACAAAAAGAATCAAAAGACAGTCCCTACCTGCCAGGAGTTTACAACCTAATGGGGGAGACAATAAGGAGGAGACAAACAATTAATGTACAAACAAGCTATGTATAGGATTTATAGGAAATAACAGAGGGAAGGCATATTAATTAATTAATAATTAAAGGCATTAATAATTCCATTAAGAGGGGATGGAAAAATTGGTTGGGACTTAAAAGAAGCCAGAGAAGGCAGTAGGTAGAAATGAAGAGGGGACAGCATTCCAGTCTTGTTTGTGGGATAGCCCGGAAGTCAATGTCATTATATTGAAGAGTACTTGGGGGAGAGGGGTGTGAGGTAAAAGAAAACTGGAAAGGTAAAAGGGAGCTAAGTTATGAAGGGCTTTGAATGCCAAACAGAGGATTTTGTATTTGATCCTGTAGATGATAGGGAGCCACTGGGGTATTGAATAGGGGGAGTAACATGGTCAGATCTGTGGTTTAGGAAAATTACTTTGATGGCTGAATGAAGATGAACTGGAATGGGGAGAGAGTTGAGGCAGGCAGAGCTATAAACAGGTTATTGCAATAGTCCAGGTGTGAGATGAGTTGTGGCATTATCAGAGGAGAGAAGGAGGCATATTCAAGAGATGTTGCAAAGGCAAAATCAGCAGGACTTGGCAATATCTTGGGTATGGGGGAGTGAGAGATATTGAGGAATCCAGGATAATTCCTAGGTTTTGAGCCTGAGAGGATGGTGTTGCCCTCTACAGGAGTAGAGATAGGTAGGAGACAATGAAGGTTTAGGGGGAAAGATTAATTTGGTCTCAGATAAACTTAAAATGGCTACTGAATGTTCAGTTTGAGATGTGTGAAAGACGGCTGGAGATATAAAATTGGAGGTCAGCAGAGAGATTGGGGCAGAAGAGGTAGATTGGAGAATCAATGGAAGTCGATGAGACCTCCATATGAAGTAGTATAGAGGGGGAAGAGAAGAAGGCCCAGAATAGAACCCTGAGGGACCCTGCAAAGGAAATGGAGAAGGAACAGTCAGGTAGGTAGGAGGAAAACCAGGAAAGAGTGGTGTCCCAAAAACCTAGAGAGAAGAGAGTCTCAGGGAGAAAAGGGCAATCAACAGTGTCAAGGGCTCCAGAGAAGTCAAGGAGATTGAGAATTGAGAAAAAGCCATTGTTTTTGACAGCTAAGAGATCATTAGTAACTCTGGAGGGTACAGTTTCAGTGGCATGATAAGGTCAGATTGATTGTAAGGGGTGAAGAAGACAGTGAAAGACAAGTGGAAGGCACCTATTTTGGATGGTTTTTTCAAGGAGTTTAGTCACAAAGAGTACAAGAGATATAAGACAATATTTAGTGGGGATGGAAGTATCCAGCAAGAGTTTTTTCAGGATGGGAGAGACAGGTATGATTATAGGCAGTAGGGAAGGAGCCAGTAGCTGGAGAGAGATTGAAAATAAGTGACAGAATGGTGATGAGAGAGGGAGTCATCTGTTGGTGGAGACAGGGTGGAATAGGATCTCTTGAGCAGCTAGAGGGGGGTTAGCCTTAGTAAGGAGTAAAGGCACCTAATTATGTGACACAGGGGTAAAGGAAGAGATAGTGGTGAAGGGGGGGTTTGGGGTGCTCTTAGATGCACAGAGGCACCCCAAGATCGTGGGAAAAAGCCCAGATTGCGATGCGGATCTGCCTGATTCAACTCAGATCTTCTTCCAGCCAGAGAAAAAGTTTATTAAAGATAAGCATATAGGCCAGACTCCAAAGGAACCCAAACATCAGTGATCTAAATGGGGTTAAGGTGGTCAGGTGCGGCGTGAGGCAGTCTTAACCTTTTGAGCGTGAGGAAAGCTCAGCGTCTGAGTTGGGGCTGGGGTGGATAGGCCACGTGACACTCATGAGGACAGGTGGGCATAAGGGGTCTCAGCTTCTAAGCTAGAGAACAGCTCAGCATCAGAATGGGGGAAAGGTGAGCCTTAAGTACAGACTGAGGGAGGGGCCATCCAGTTTGGAGTGACAGGAGGAGGGGTCCAAGGAGTGGCCAAGCAGGTGAGGGGAGGTGGGGTCTAGGGAAATCTGGGTGGGGGTGGCCAGCAAGCTGGGGCGAAAGGAACACTGGCCTAGCTAGGATTAAGGGTGGGAATGGCCAGGAAGGCAAAACAATGGGAAAGCCAGTTGATGAGGGAGGTGGACCGTTTGGGAAAGGGTCCAGATGAGAATTTCCGTTTGGAAGGTCTGAGTGATTTGAACACACAATGAGAATAGATAATGAATGGAGCTGGAAGGGGAAGTTTGCTTTCAAAGGGCTTTTAAAGGGAAATAAGGCAGTTTCTAAAACTTTAAGGGTTTCCTGGGACCGGTAAACAAAACTGAAGCCAGGTTCTTTTTGGGGGCGGGGGAGGAAAGATGTCAAAGAGAGATAAGTGAGTCTACAAGGAATCTCAAAGTTTTAAGGTTTTTCTGGGAATTGTAGGTAAACCTCTTCAGTGGGAGCAGGCATATGAGTTATAGGAGATGAGGAAAAGGGGAGAAGAGGGAGCTCATGGAGAATGGCTTCAATTTTTTCTATAAAATATGAGACAAGATTCTCAGCTAAGAATGTGGAGGGAGGTGAACCCATGGGAGATTTGAGGGATGAAGAGGTTTGGAAGAACCTTAGTGGAGAGTGGGGTAGTGAATTGATAAGGGAGATATAGTAGGATTGCCTAGAAGCAGTGAGGGCCCAGTTGAGGTTATGTAACATAAATTTGTAGTGGACCCAATCCGAATGGTGGTGTCATTTTTTTCAACCTTTGTTCAGTAGCACATGTGTAAGAGTGAAGGTGGCAAATAGTGGGAGTGATTCATGGCTAAAACTTAGCAGGGTGCAATGGGTGAAATGATAAGATGGCTAGGGATTCCAGAGAGAAGGACAGTGCCGAGTTGAAATGGTTCACCAAGGAGTCAAGATGGGGAAAAAGAAAAGAGCAGCTAGTACAGGGGGAGATGACTTGGGAGAGAACTGAGGGGTTGAGGCATTGGGGATCACAGTGTGGACAAATAGTATGGTTTGGTAAGGGAAGGCAGAAGGAGAGGTGAAAAGCCAATAGAAAATGGTTAGATAAGGGGATTTGGGGATTCTTGAATATAGAGGTGGTACATTTATGGGTGATGGCAAGATCAAGAGTATGCCCATATTTGGGATGGAAGAGTAGGTCACTGGAAGTGAGGTAAGTTGAAGAACTGAAGGGTTAGGGCAGACCTGCACAACTTGGCAGTAGGTAGGGGCCAAAATTAAAATAGGCTAAACTTCCTCTGCTGCAGATAGGCTAGACCAGAGAAAGAATGAGGATGGTTGGTTTCTACGGGTCATGTGACAAACAGGAGAGTGTGCAGTGGCAACCCTACATTAAATCCTTTGGCAGGCTGCAAGGGGCCCACAGGTTATATGTTGTGCAGGCCTGGGTTAGGGTATTTGAAGAATTGTCAGTATGTATGTAGATGCCTTCTGGGAGTTGGGGAAAAGAGAAAAATTATAAACCAGGTACAGAACTCATTGAGGAAAGACCTAGAGGTCTGTAGACAGCAGCTACCAGGATTTTGATGTGGTAATAGATATGGATAGCATGAACCTCAGTGGAGGAGAGGTTACTGAATGGTGGAATGACTGGAAGTGGCAATGGGAAACAAAGAGTAATAAAATTCCACCAGTGCCCTCTCCACCCCGCCCCCCCCACACATACACTCAGCAAGGGGAATGAGTGAGTGATGCTTGACATCTATATAGTGCTTTAAAGTTTGCAAAAACTTTTAGCTGCATATACCTACTTATTTGATTCATAAAACAACTCTGTGAGATAGATGCTGTCATTATCATTCCTGTTTTAAAGATGAGGTAACTAAGGCCCAGAGAGGTTAATTTATCTGCCCAAATATCACTGTTAGAATGCATCAGAAGCAAAACTTGAACCTGGATTTTCCTGATTCCATGTGAGAGATGTAACGAAAATGTACGTTTCCATAAAATTGAAACAATCACTAGAAAAGTAACTGAGTAAAACGGGATAAAGCCAGTCTTATCGGGTTTTGCTGTTAGAAGTCAGTAAGTAGGGCAAAGGTTAAGCTTTGCTTAGAGTGTGCATGCTTAATAGGCTCATGAATACTAACTTCTCCACCTCTGGGCAGGGCTAAGATGCCATTTTCTGAACATGTGATGTATGTAGAAGGAGGGAGGACGTGTATAAGTGTAATAAGTGTACTAGAAAGTTATACGCTGGAGTAGTCAGCCAATGAGGAAACAGAGGAGGGACTTTGTGGCCAGGATTAGAGATAAATAATGAAGTCTTGCTTTGGTACAGTGTGCCCTATAGGTGGTTGCAACTGTGTAATAAACTGGGCTTTTAACTTCCTCTCTCCTGAGTCAGAATGAATTATTTCTCACACACGGTCAGACCTCTCTGTCCTATATTAGGCGGCTTCTTCTTCTTCTTCTTCTTCTTCCTCTTCTATTTCTTCTTCCTCTTTCTCTTCTTCTATTTCTTCTTCCTCTTTCTCTTCTTCTATTTCTTCTTC
>NW_020954572.1:16441389-16476946 GCF_900497805.2 Vombatus ursinus | reverse complement strand
TCTTCTTCTATTTCTTCTTCCTCTTTCTCTTCTTCTATTTCTTCTTCTTCCTCTTCCTCTTCTATTTCTTCTTCTTTTTAATGGGACGTTATTAACATTCAAGTTTTTGGTTAAATTTATAATTGGCTATTGTGATCTTTTTGCAGATAACTTTAGATAAATCACTTCATCTTTTTGTACCTCAGTTTCCCTGTGGGTAAAATGATAGTGCTGGAACTCAGCTTGATAAGATTTCAAAACCTCTTTATAAAGGACTTTAAAGGTTAGCAACTAGTCCTGTAAGGGTCAGCCAGCTCTTCAGCCACCTACACACACAAACCAAGAACAGGGTGCACCATCTTATCGAGTCATCCACTTTTCCACTTTCCTGCTGTCCAAAATAAAATAAGACTATTCTCATGTTCCCGCTGCCACACTTCTGGGCCCATTAAACCCATTCCAGAAGCCAAAGCCTTGGCCTGGAGCCTGCAAGCAGGGGAGCTGGACTGGGTGGGGGTGAGGATGACAGGAGAGTGAAAGAAGGAAGAGCATTTGGGGGAGAGGCAATTCTCCTCCTACCTAACCTGGACCTTGGCTGCTGGTTTACCTGGTATAAATCAGTGGCGCCAGGACAGCTTGCTCTGTACCTTTCCAATACTTCGTATTAAACTTAGTGGTTTCTGGAGTGCCCCACGCTCAAACCTAGAGAAAGTGGGTGTAGGGTGGGGGAAGTGCAGTTTGTTTAAAAATGAAATCAGCTGACCAGATATCCATGAGTCTTGCACAGTGATTGTTGAAATCATTTTCAGTATATAAGGTTTAGAGGCAGCATCCAGGATACAGTTCTGAGTTTAGCAGGTCTCATAGTAGTCACTAAGAGGGAAAATTCTTCCTTGAACTCTTAGATCTCTTTACCCAGGAAATAATATTGTTTGTTTTGGGAGTTTTGTTTGTTTGTTTGCTTTTCCCCTGGGTGGTTGGGGGAGAGAGGCAATTGGCGGGTGGAGACTTGCATTTTAGTGAAATTGGATGCAGGTCCCTAATTGAATAAAATGCAAGTCTGCCCTCTGCCTTCCAATCACTAATCCTCGCGCCGGCCGGGGGGGGGGGGGGGGGGGGTGAGGGAACCAACAATAACCACACTTTTTTATTCTAGGCTACTGCCCCAAAAGTCGCAGTCATGAACATCTTTAAACTCATAATGAAAAAGAAAGAAGTAAGTATTGTCATCTTTTTGCATTTATACAGTAAGTACTTATTTAAAGTAAGAGCGTCTTATTGTTCTGTATCGTTTAATATTTTAAAGTAACATCTGAAGATATTTCCTTTCAACTTTTTGTCCATTAGCTTATTCCTTTGATAACATTTGTGAGTTTTGCTGGAGCTGGAGCAACCTATATGGGGCTATATTCCCTTTCCAAAAGTGATGTGATGTAAGTAAAACTGGTATATTTATAATTGTCATTGGGTTGGCTTCTGGATTGTGAAAAGTTGCCCAGTTTTCTTATATGTGTTGTCTCCCCCATTAGAATGTGAATTTCTGAAAGTTAGAATTGCCTTACATTACCCTCAGTTTTTTGCACATAGTAATCACTTAATAAATGCTTTATTCATTTCTTCATTCATTCCTTCTAGTGTGAGAATAGCCATTTTTGGACAGATTCAGAATTGGGAAAAGCCTTTAAATTCAGAAGGATTAAAAAAATGACATGGAGAAATTCATTAGTTTAACTTTTTATAAATATTGTATATTCCATGACTCCTCAAATGGGGTACAATTTTGGATTTCACTTTTCATTTTCTAAACTTAACATTTTCCTAAAATGCAGTTATTAGAATTATATAATCAAATAAAGTTATAATTTCAGTGGAAAGATATTGTTTTCCCATTTTATTTTTTAAGCTGTTACAAACGTCTTTTTTCCCAATACAATATCAAATAGTTAGCTGCTAATGGAAATTTATCCATAGCTCAGGATTTGGTGCTGCTATATGCCCCCTTTGGCACATGGAGAGGCAGAGTCTATGAAGAAACACCCTTTTTCAGTCGTGTCCAGACTATTTGCAACCTTATTTGGGGTTTTCTTGGCAAAGACACTGGAGTGGTTTGCCATTTCCTTCTCCAGCTCATTTTTCAGATAAGGAAACTGAGGCAAACAGGGTGAAGTGACTTGCTAGTGGTCTAAGGCCAGATTTGAACTCAGATCTTCCTGATTCTTGGCCCGGTGCTCTATCCACAGTGCCACCTAACTAGCCACCAAAGAGGCTATAGTACCAGGAGTGGGGAACCTGTGGCCTTGAGGCCACACGTGGCCCTCTCAGTCCTCAAGTGTGGCCCTTTGACGGAATCCAAACTTCACATAACAAATCCCCTTAATAAAAGGATTTGTTCTGTAAAACTTGGACTCAGTCAAAAGGCTGTACTCTAGGACCTAGAAGTTCACATGTGGCCTTGAGGCCACAGCTTACCCACCCTTGGACTTTCTCTCAGCTCCCCTTTCTCTTTCCTTATGTTCTCCAGGCTAGTTAGTGCTTGGTTTTAACCACCACAGTCTGCTCAGGCTACACAGCTAATTGTTTACTTCGGGTGTAAGCTGAATTTTTTAACCCAAGCTGAGCAGTACAACAGAATAATTCCTGGATGGAATAGGGATAGCTGGCAGTTACGTCTAGGGTTCTTAGCTAAGTAGCTGTGCACGCAAAAAGTATTTAATAAAAGCTTAGTTGAATCAAAATTTGTAAACCTGATACCTGTGGTTGTTTCAGGTTACTGACAGTTCTTGACCTGAAGTCAGATCTGTGCAACTAGAGTTGTATATCATAGACAGTTGTCTGATGGATGTTCCCTGTGCCTTTACCCAGTGTGTTAATTTTGCAATTAAAATCTTGAGATTATAATGTCATTACAGTGTAAATTCCTTATGGGCAAGGACTGTCTTTTGCCTTCTTTTATATCACCGGCAAACCACTCCAGTATCTTTGGCAAGAGAACCCCAAATGGGATTATGAAGAGTCGGACATGACTGAAACATTTGAACAGTAATTTTGCTAATACAAAAAAGGCTGCTGTAAATATGTGGTGCCTATGGGACCTTTGTTATCCATTGTTTTACTTGAGGGGATATATGCCTAACAGTGGAATTTTGGGGTCCAAATGTATGGACATTTTAGTTGTTTTATTTCCATAATTCCAAATTGCTTTCCAGCATGGTTAGACATTTTTGTTGTTTTATTTCCATAATTCCAAATTGCTTTCCAGCATAGTTAGTGCCTGGCACAGAGTAGGCAATTAATAAATGCTTGTCAAAATGTTATCTAATTAATTTCATAATTTTTTTTAGCATTAACAGGACAAAAAATCCAGAACCATGGGAAAATGTAAATCCTAATAAGTCACAAAAGGTACTGATAAAATATCCTATCAAGTAACTTATTTAATTCCAAGCTATAGTCATTCTTCTAAGCAAATGGAGTTGATAAATGTATGTAACAATACTGAATCCAATATATAGCAATAATGGAAATTGAAAGTCTTGAAGCCACCATTGGTAGAATTTGGTCATTTGAAATTTAAAAAATACTTTGTTGAATATCAGAATAAGCATATAGGAAAACCATGCTTATTTATAACTGCATTGTTCCAGATAATGAATAATGCAAAACAGCTGTACCTACAACAAGGAAAACATTAATATCAATGTGAAGATAAATGACATCCGTAGAGTCTGAAGAGAACTTAGTTGTCATTTAGTCCACACATTAACCTAATGTAGAAATTTTCTCTAAAGCTTCTCAGACAGGTCATTATCCATCCTGTCCTTGAATACTTGTTGTGATGGGTAACTCACTACTTCACAACAAGCTAGTCTATTTTGCTGTCAAGTAAACTAAAGATTAGAAACTTCTTTTTTTACATGAAACCAAAATCTGTGTGCTGTGTGCTAATTAATGTTCCTGACTACCCTACTATAAAGTTAGTGGCACAGGAATTGTCTGATTCCTCTTCTAGTGACATCTCTTCAGAGTTTTGAGATATGCTCTCCCATCCAAGTCTTCTTTTCTCTCCTTTAAATACCCTGTTCTTGAGATTAAATAGTGAGCTATTAGAAGAACCAAGATTCCTTCATGATATGGATTTTCAGACTTCTAACTGTTGTGATCTTCTAATATTCTTTTTTTTTTTTTTTTGGCTAGGCAGTGGGGTTAAGTGACTTGCTCAGGGTCACACAGCTATTGAGTATCAAGTGTCGGAGGCTGAATTTGAACTCAGGTCCTCCTGACTCCAGGTCCAGTGGTCTATCCACTGTGCCACCTAGCTGCCCCGCCTAATATCCTTCTTCAGGGCATGTTTCTACTCTCCAACTCAGGATCCTTCAAATGTGAAATCAATAAGTGAACGCAATTTTCCATATAATTCCTCCCATGTTCCTCTCTATTCATCGTATTAGTCATTTCTTACAGCTCAGCAATATTGTTTAACCATCCTGTATTCAACAGGGCAACAAGGTAGTATAGTACATAGAATGCAAGGCCTGGATTCAGGAAGTCAGGAAGACCTGAGTTCAAATGCAGCCTCAGACACTTACTAGCTATGTGACCCAGGGCACGCTACTTAACCCCAATTGCCTCAGTTTTCTCATCTATACAATGAGCTGGAGAAGGAAATGGCAAACCATTCCAGTATCTTTGGCAAGAGAACCCCAAATGGGATTATGAAGAGTCGGACATGACTGAAACATTTGAACAGTAATTTTGCTAATACAAAAAAGGCTGCTGTAAATATGTGGTGCCTATGGGACCTTTGTTATCCATTGTTTTACTTGAGGGGATATATGCCTAGCAGTGGAATTTTGGGGTCCAAATGTATGGACATTTTAGTTGTTTTATTTCCATAATTCCAAATTGCTTTCCAGCATGGTTAGAGCTATTTGAAGCTCCACCAACAGTGCTTTAGTGTGTTCATTTTCCCACAATATATCCAACATTGACTGGAGCCATCTTTTGTCATCTTTACCAATTTGCTGAGTGTGAGGTGAACAGTTCATTATAAAGTTTTGCTTTGATTTATACATCTCATATTGGTGATTTGGAGCATTTTTTCTTTAACATGATTGCTTATAAATTGCCATTTTTCTTTTGAGAACTGTTCATTCATATCCTATGACCATTTATCTATTGGAACATGGCTTTTGGTCTTAGACATTTCTTTTAGTTGCCTATATATCTTGGATGTCAGAACACTATCAGAAATATTTACTATTTTTCCCAGCGTCACTTTTTATTGTAAACTTAATAATAGTTATCAACAAATACTTGAATGAAACCATGATCTCACTATTATGAGTATTCCTTTCACTGATACAGAGTATAAATCAAGTAAAATGCTTGTTGTCTAACGTGTGTACTCCTGGTGAATCAGTGGGATAGGTTAGGTATGCAAGACACAGTAGTCAATGACTATAGTAATCTACTATTTGATAAACCCAAAGACCCCAGCTTCTGGGATAAGAACTCACTCTTTGACAAAAACTGCTGAAAAAACTGGAAAAGAGTATGGCAGAAATTAGACATAGACCAAAATCTCACACTGTATACCAAAATAAAATCAAAGTGGTTTCATGATTTAGATATAAAGGCTAATACTGTAAGCAAACTAGGACAGCAAGAAATAGTTTCCCTGATAGATTTATGGAGAATAGAAGAATTTATGACCAACTAAGAGATAGAAAACATTATGAAATACAAAATGGATAATTTTGATTACATTAAATTGGTAAGTTTTGCACAAACAAAGCCAACGCAAGCAAGATTAGGAGGGAAGCAGAAAACTGGGAAAGAATTTTTACAACTAGTTTCTCTGATAAAGGCCTCATTTCTAAAATATATGGAGAACTAAGTCAAATTTATAAGAATACAAGTCATTCCGCAATTGATAAATGGTCAAAGGATATGAATAGGCAGTTTTCAGATGCAGAAATTAAAGCCATCTATAGTCATATGAAAAAATGCTCTAAAACACTATTGATTAGAGAAATGCAAATCAAAACAACTCTGAGGTACCACATCTCACCTATCAGATTGGCTAATTGGCTACCGTGACAAAACAGGAAAATAATAAATGTTGGAGAAGATGTGGGAAAATTGGAACACTAATGCATTGTTGGTAGAGTTGTGAGCTGATCCAACCATTCTGGAGAGCAGTTTGGAACTATGCCCAAAGGGCTACAAAAATGTGCATACCTTTTGATCCAGCAATACTACGTCTAGGTCTGTATCCAAAAGAGATCATAAAAATGGGAAAAGGACCCGCCCATACAAAAATATTTATAGCAGCTCTTTTTGTGGTGGCAAAGAATTGGAAACTGAAAGAATGCCCATCAAATGGGGAATGGCTGAATGAATTATGGTATATGAATGTAATGGAATACTATTGTGCTACAAGAAATGATGAGCAGGCAGACTTCAGAAGAACCTGGAAAGAGTTGTATGGACTAATGCTGAGTGAAGTGAGCAGAACCAGGAGAACATTGTATCCAGTAACAGCCACGTTGTGTGATGACTGACTTTGATAGACTTAGCTCTTCTCAGCAATGCAAGGATCTAAGACATATCCAAAAGTCTCATGATGGAAAATGCTATACACATTCAAAGAAATAACTGTGGAGTCTGAATGCAGATCGAAGCATATTATTTGTTTTTTTTTTCCTTCCGTTGTATTTTGTTTCCTCTTTTTTGTAGTTCCTCCTATTGGTTCTAACTCTTCTTTACAACATGACTAATGAAAATGTTTAATAGGAATGTATATGTAGAATCTATGTCAAGTTATCTTGGGGAGGGAGGAAAGAAAGGAGGGGGAGAAAATTTAGAACTTACCTCCCCCCCCCAAAAATTTAAAACTTGAAAGCTTATGGAAGTGATTGTTGATAACAAAAAATAAATTAATTAAAAAAGAAGAAGAAAGTGTGTACTACTCCTGCTGATATAGATTGTAGCCTATGCATATCTTTTTATCCTTTGAGATTCTCACCTCCTACCTCTCACTCTTCTTAAATCCTCCAGAACATCCAACCAATATACTGAATACTTTCAGTTCTTTTGATAAATATTAAGCCAAGGCATATAGTTGGTGCAATGGATAACATGCTGGGCCTGAAGTCAGGGAGACTCATTTTCATGGGTTCAGTGTCATCATCTGGATAATAGGAACTTTTTTCCCCCCAGAATAGGTTCTTGGTCCTTTGTTGAATGCTTATGGATCTCCCTGAGGAGTCTCTATAGCCTGGGACTTGATGGTGATTATATGTTGTCCTCTTTTATTACCCACTTGATATTGATACTTGGATCATTGAACAAAGTTCACATTTGTCATGGAATCTTTTGTGATTTTTAAAAATGTAAGATACAGCGTGTTTAAGGAGAGAATAAGACTATATTTTGCCCTCCGAAGTCAAATCTTTTTTAAAGATGAACAGACTCAGCAACATAGTACATTCTCTGAACTGTACCCTTTATTCATTTTTGTGGCTGTTTACGTTAATATATAAGAACCTGCCTGTTCTCTTCTCA
This sequence comes from Vombatus ursinus, assembly GCF_900497805.2. NCBI lineage: Eukaryota > Metazoa > Chordata > Mammalia > Diprotodontia > Vombatidae > Vombatus > Vombatus ursinus. Next base: position 16,469,401 of record NW_020954572.1, on the reverse strand, counting down.
TGTTTTTATAAAAGATAGTTAAAATGTCTTCTGTCCTCTTAACCACCTTTGTCTTGTAACAACATCAGCAGTGTTTTCCTATTTCCTAAAGAATATAAGCTCATTAGCCTGACATTTCAGGTATCCATAATCCACTTCCGAACTATCTTTCTGGTGTTATTTTTTTTTACTGTTCTCCTGCATTCAATCTTCTAGTCAAACTAGAGAATGTACTGGCTATTATCTATTCTCATCTTACATTCCTCCACTTCTGTATATCGCTGCTTCTATACATTGCAAAGACCATCTCCATCCTTGGAACCCCTTAAATTCTCATAAAGAAATACTCTTGGGGGCAGCTAGGTGGCGCAGTGGATAGAGCATCGGCTCTGAAGTCAGGAGCACCTGAGTTCAAATGTGACCTCAGACCAAACACTTGACACTTACTAGCTGTGTGACCCTGGTCAAGTCTCTTAACCCCAATTGCCTTAAAAGAAAAAAAGAAAAAAATTAAAAAAAAAAGAAAGAAAAAAATACTCTTCAATGCCCGAGTTGCCTCCATAAAGCCCTTCCCTGATTCTTCCAGTAGACAATGATCTCTCCCTCTTCAGATTGTCCTGGCTTGCTTTTTTTTGGTCTCCATCTCTCCTTTCCCCTTAATCATATTCTATCTTATCTCATATGTCGTATGTATATGGTGAATTCTTCCTGTTAAGTTGCTAGATGCCTGTAATGGGTGGCTCTAAGGGAAGGTGACTTTTATAATGCATTAAAGATCATATTTAATTTTAAAATATTTGCTGAAATAATTTTTATATTTATAGGGTTTTTTTTACATTTAATAAAATCCTTCCACTTTCATTATAATATCTTTTGTCTCATTGCAAATTGTCAGGTTGTGGCCCAGAAAGATTGTGCTAATTTATGGTTCCATTCACAACATGATAGTTTCTCAACACTATACCTCCTTTGGAGCACTTGCTTTTCTGGCAGTGATATTACATTGATTCCTTAAATTTCTAAATTAAAACTCAGCTCCTTTTCAGATGAATATCTTAAATGGTCTCTTCCATCATTGGAGCTCTGCATTGATAGACTGAAGTGGTAGATTTTACACACGTTCCTAGTAAGTTTCTTCTTGTTCAGGTCATCTTGTAAATTCTGATTCTGTCATGTCAAATGAGTTATCTCGCCCTGCTTGGTTATTCTGATTGAATTAGAATGACTTTTATCTTTTCATCCTAGCTAGCCCTTGGTAAAAACGGGTGGAATAGGATGCAGAACTTTTTTGGCAGAACACTTGAAAACTCCTCAGTTTTATATTTAATCCATTACTAAAATTGGTTATGGTCACTCAATCAGCTATCAAGCTACCAAACTCTACTACCATCTTCCCCAACATTTCTCTTTTGTCTCTAAGGATATAGTGAGATACTAGATCAAAATGTCTTGCTGAAGTCTAAAATATTCCTGGGATTTAGTAAACCCTTTCAGAAAAGGAAACATTTGTCATGACAGTTCTGAATGAACCCATGGTGGCTTCTACTATCTTCTGTTATAAATGCACACCAACCAGGTACTTAATAATATTTCTTGTAGAATGTTGCAAGAAAGTGATATTTGTTGTTGTTCAGTCGTTTCAGTTCTGTCCGACTTTTCGTGACCCAATTTGGGGTTTTTCTGGCAAACATACTGGAGTGGTTTGCCATTTCCTTCTCTAACTCATTTTACAGATGAGGAAACGGAGGTAAACAGCGTTAAGTGACTTGACCAGGGTCACACAGCTAGTATGCATCTAAGGCTGGATTTGAACTCAAGTCTTCCTGACTCCAGGCCCAATTCTCTATCCACCGTATCACCTAACTGACCAATATTAGATGTATCAATTTGTACCTTCTTTAATTTATCTCTTCCCCCTCACCTTTTATGCAAATTGGAACATTTGCCCATGTCTAGTCTTTTGGTAGCACTCCTTTTTCTGTGACTTCTGAGGGAATACTAATGATGCTTTTATGATTCCAAGTTCTTTGAAGTGTCCTGATATATAATCTATCTGGGCCAAGGATTCTTTACCTAGGGAGTGTAAGCTTATCTTTATAGATATGTTTGCATGTGTGTGTGTATACATATATGTAGGGAGAGAAACACACAGATACAGAGACACAGAGAACTGTATTGCAGTATACCTGGTTTCCTTTGTAATCCAATGTATTTTATTTTCTATATTTAAAAACATTAGTCTGAGAAGGGTTCCCTAGGCATCACCAGACAACCAAAGGGGTTCATGACACAAAAATGTTAAGAACCTCTTTCTTGACCAAAGATTTTAACCCATTTTAAAGCGTTTCCCATTTCAACTTGTGTTGAACTCTGCCTCTAAACCATTTTTGTTTAACCCTTTCCAATTTCAAGATGATTCTCCTTTATGAAGCAGAGAAGCAAGAAGCTTTGTGTTCCAATTGCTGTCAACTCTTAACATTACTGTTACTGTCCCAAGCAGTGAACTTCAGCCTTCTCTGTTCTTCTATATCACAAGAGGCACTTTTTAATTGTCCTAGTTTATAATGGGCAATTTCTTTTTACAAGCTCTAGATCATTACAATACTAGATCTCATTTTTGAATATAATATACTTTTCTGTGCAGTGCTTAGTAAAATGCCTGACCTAAAGTAAGCACTTAATACATGCTATTGATTGGAAAAATTAATTTCTTATTTTAGAATTTCTTTCTGAAATAATGTTATGTATGGCTTTTTTTTTTTTTTGTAGCTTTTCACAATTAGCCAGAAGTGGAAGCCTGTTGAAGAACTACAGAAGGTCAAAAAGTTGACCAAGTGACCAGACTCTCCTTGCAAAGTTCATTCTGTAAATCTAGTGGCAACATCTCTGCACAAACTGGACAACTGAAACCAGTGTGAAGAAGTACTTTTTTAGAGTCTCCCTACATTTTTGGGCTCTGAATGAGGAATTCCATTTTGCCCTAAAAGTGGGCAAGCTTAACAAAATCCACGTTAGTCCAAAAATAAAATTCCCATGTTTGGTGTCTTGTTGTAAAGTTGAATTTTATATAATATACAACATTAGTTCATTAGAGTATTCATGAGAAAGAATTGTTACATGTATTTGTACCTGTGTATTCTTTCATTAAATTGAATTGGGGGGGCATATGTATAATGATTTGTAAGGTAAATTATATTCTATAATAAAGTGATACTATGTTTAGTTTGAATTGGGGGGCATATGTATAATGATTTGTAAGGTAAATTATATTCTATAATAAAGTGATACTATGTTTAGTTTCTTCTAAAGATTAAATATTTATTTCATCATTGAGCTGATCGATCATTAGAGAAATATCTAATGATATACATGCAGCTTTATAATATGAATTTTCATATAAAGTAAGTACTTTCCACTTATATCTTCTGCACAGCTGAAAGCCAGCAGGTAAAAATTATTAATCACATGTAATTCTTGTTAATTCCATACTTTAGAGATCTTTTATTTTCTTGCTGTGCATACTTACTACTTTCCTAATGCACATCACAGCCCCTCTGTAGATGGTTTTAATGAATAGCAGAGGCAAAAACATTCCTGGCCTACTAGTGGTTTAGTAGATGGTTTTAATGAAAAGTGGAAGCCAAAAAGAAATTCATCACCTATTGGTCAAACTTTTGGTGATGAGCTGCACAGAATGTAGACTGATCTTTGGAAGGCAGACAAAATCTATCACCAGGGCCCTAATGGAAGAGGTTTTCTCAGCTTCTACTTGGCATAGCCATCAAAAACCTATAATTACTTTCAACTACTTGCCCCATGTCCATTTCCAAAGTATGCCCTTAAGTGGGTGACCTCATTAATAAGAATCTTCTCCATTCAGAGATGTGGTAGAAATAAACTAAATGAATGAAGACAGTATAGTAAACTAGAAGAAGTGTTAGCCTTCAGAATCTTAGGACCTGGGGGGATATTACAGTTTTGCCATTTACTACTTGTATGACTTGGGGCAAGTCACTTAACCTCTCTAGGCCTCAGATTGGTCAAAAGTGAGCATCCTTCTTCATGAGAACAGTTTTTAAATACTATCAGGCTTCCACAGTCATTATTAGCTCTGGGTGTCCCCCAAGGCTCTGACCTAGGTCTTCTACTTTTCTCCTTTTATATACTATTTCACTTTGTGATCTCATCAGCTCCCATGGATTCAGCTATCATCCCTATACCTATTTGTCCAGCCTAAAACTCTCTGCTGACCTCCACTGTCACATCCTCAATTGTCTATTGGACATCTGGAACTAAATGTCTTATAGACATCATAAACTCAGCATGTCCAAATCCTAAACTCATTATCTTGTCTCCTCAAGTACTCCCCTCTTTTCTTACTTCCTTATCTCTGTTGAAGACACCACCACCATCCTTCCTGGTCACCAAAGCTCCCAGCCTAGGTATCATTCTCAATTCCTCACCCTTCCCTTATATTCCATTAACAGATCCTGTCTTTCCAACCTTCATAGCCTAAAAGAGAGCCCTTTGGCCCCAGAAGGAGTGGAGAAGAGTTTAAAACTTTAGAAACTTTTCAAACAATAGCTAGCTTCCAAACTAGATCAGGGTATTGTTAACACTTTGACTTTGGCCTCTAACTTTCTTAATGCGTAAAGGAGGACCCTAAGCTTTATATCCAGGAAGTGAATCTCTTCTCACCAAATACTAGTTCTATAATGAACATACACATAGCAGAGAACAAAGAAATCCCATTTATCCAAATCATGGGAAAACGGAAATCAGAGAAAGTATACATAGAAAAATAACAGACAATAAAGAGTGAAGGAGCTCTCACATTGAGAGGTAACTCAGCTCCACCAAGAGAGCCCCAGATCTCACCCAAGGGGAAATGCCCCAAAGCAAGCTGAGGAGAAGGACATGATGAAGAATACCAACTCCTCTCACCCTGGCTTTTTCCTAGAGTCTTACTTTCTCTTCAGTAACCTGAAGAGGTTGGCATTGTTCATATTCTCTCTCAAAGCTGGAAGCCAGAAGGGCACGGAGAATGCAAGGTCTGAAGATATTGAAGGGCTAGAAGAGACTGCTATTGCTGTCCCAGACTAGGGTCCAACCCTCAGGGCTGGCCTGAGCATTGATCTCCATCAGGACAGAGTTCCATACCAATGGGTTTGGGGACTCTGGTTACACCAGCAATGAACCAAGATTTAAAATTCATTAAAGAATTTTGTCTTAAAAAAGCTATCCCGCTTTGCTATGAATTTTGAGTGTGAGTGGAAAATGGAGAATATTTATGGAAATGTAGGCAGTTGAATTACAAAACTGGTGGGAAATTGGAGTGCAGTTGTCATTTAGTCAATAAACATTTATTAAGAACCTACGAAGTGCCAAGCACCCAACCAAGTGCTGTGGAAACAGATACAAAGAAAAAAAGAAGACCGTGCCTGTTCTCATGAGCTTACAATTGAATGGGGGAGACATCACATAAAAAGAAGCTTAAAAGCAGGGGAGAGGAAAGGAGAAGATAATTGATATGGGAACATGTAGGAAAAATCAAGTATCAAAATAGAGCAGCCAGGTGAGAAAGGAGAAGCCCTGAGCTGTGAGCCCTCAAGGGGAGGTTTTGGAGTTCATGGCTCTACCCTATAATCAGAGGGACAGAGGGTAATGATGATATGGAGTCTCAAGGCTGGTGGGATCTTTCTAGGTGGTAACATTTTCCCAACAATGAGCATCCTGGGTCAGGGCTGAAAAGTCACAGAAGGTCCAAAGTAGCATAGTCAGGTGAGAAATAAGTTTCACTCCTCAAATGGAGGTTTAGATGTAGCTTCCGATGTATTCATTCATGCCCTTGGCTATCTCTATTACATATTTCTTCTTTGCAAGACCACATCGAGTTAGAGTTCTGAGGAGTCTCTAAGGGCCATCAAATCCAGCCATAGCTAGGAGGCACGGTGGGTAGTGCTGAGCCCGGAATCCAGAAGACCTAATTCCTTCACATCCAGCTGCAGACCCCCTGACTTTGTGACTCTGGGCACCCTCTCACTCCAAGCCCTCCCCTCCAAGTGAGAACACAAGACATTACAAACAAGTAAAACCAATCAATCAAGATTTATTAAGGCCTACTATGTACCAGGCTCTCCCTAAGCACGGAGGATACAAAAAGAGGTAAAAGATAGTCTCATGGGATTACAACTAAAACAACTTTCCATACCGGCCAAGCCCAAAAAGATGCATCTACCTCTTTGTTAGAAGTTAGATAGCATGTTTTTATCATTAGTCCTCTGGAAATCATGGGTCATTAGACTGGTAAGAGTTTAGCACATTTATATTCCATCACATTTATATATGATAACCTGTTCATCAATTTCCCAATTTATGAGCACTCTCCCAAATTCCCATTCTTTGCTACTTCAAAAAGAAAAAGCTAGAAATATTTGTGTACATGCATAGAGCATTTTTTTTTTGGCCTTAGAACTAATCCCTCCCTTAACCTTCCCTCCCTCTTATTTCCCCTTCCCAGACCAAAGTGCTTTGAGACTGGTTACACCAACAATGAACCTAGATGGAATTCATTAAAGGGCTTTCACCTTTAAAAGCTATGGTTCTTGGCCTGAGTTTTGTGTGTGAATGGGAAATGCCCATAGTTGAATTACAAAGCTGGTGAGTAGTTGGGTCGAGGCTTGAGTCAATCAATAAACATTAATTAGGTGCTTACTAAGTATCGCCCCCTCTCCTCCCCCACACTGTGCTAAAGATACAAATGTAAAAAAAAAAAAAGCAGTCCCTGTCCTCAGAGAGCTTACAGTGGAGGGGAGGAGGGGTGGGTACCCACAAAAGGAAGCTGAAAAGCAGGGAAGGCAGAGGAGAAGATACCTGAGCCAGGGGCATGTAGGAAAAGTCAGAGAAGCTGTGCTCCCTCCTTAAATGTAGGTTTAGCTGTAACTTCGAACATATTCATTATATTTCTACTTTGGAAGACTACATTGGTTTTAGGGATTATTGATTGATCTTTGGATCATAAAAGTAGAGTTTGGAGGAACCTTGGAGGCGATCACGTCCAGCTACAGCTAGGGGGCAGTGCCGAGCCTGGAGTCAGGAAGACCCGAGTTTACATCAGTCTCAGACCCTAACTAGCAGTGAGAACCTGAGCACTGCCCTCTCCCCCCCAACCCCCACAGTCCCCACCCTCTCCAACTGAGAACGCTAGGGGGAAAAAAACCCATCAATCAAAACAACTTTCCATATTGGCCACATTAAAAAAAAAAGTCCTTCACCTCTATAAGGAAGTGGAAAGAATGTTTCATTATTAGTCCTCTGGAATCTTGGTTAGTTATTCGACTGATAAATAGTATTCAATCAAATTTATATACCATAACTTGTTAATCAATTTCCCAATTTATGAACATCCCCTTAGATTCCCATTTTTGTCACCTAAAAAAGAGCATTTCTTTCTTAGAAAGATAAGCCCGATTTAACAGATTGATCAGACTCCATCGGTTGATCAGATTCCACCTGCTGATCAGAACTCTTTATCTTTCGTACTAAACACTTCCCACCTGCTACCTTCTCTATTACCGTAAAGGGTAACACCATCGCCTTGATCCCCGAGGTTTCCTAAAAAGAAGTCACACTGAATTCCTCTCTATGTCTCACCTCCATACCCAAGCTGTTGCTAAGGTCAGTCAATTTCACCTTTGCAACATCTACTAAACACACCTCCTTTTCTCCTCTGAGACTGCCATCACTCTGGTGCCTGGCCCCCATCACTTTACATCTGGATTATTGAGATAAGCGTGGGTGGGTCGGCCTTCCTCGAGTCTCTCCCCGCTCCAATTCATCCTCCAATCAAACCACTAAAGTGATTTTCCTAAAAGCAGGTCCGATCATATCCCGTCCCCCACTCCCCCTATTTAAACTCCAGTTGTTTCCTTTTGCCCATAGGATCAAATACAAAATGCTCTCTTTGGCGTTCAAAGCCAAAGATAACCTAATCCCCTCCCACCTTTCAGTCTGCTCACCCCTTACTTCTTGACAAGTACTTTTCGATACAGTGACACTGGCCTCCTGGCTGTTTCACAAAAATAAGTGCTTCATCTCTCATCTTCGGACATTTTCTCTAAGAACTCTCCCTTCTCCTCTCTCAAACTCTGACCTCCAGAATCTCACCACCTAAAGGAAGCCTTTCCCAATCTTTCTTAATTCCAGTGCCTCTGTTAATTATTTACAATTTATCCTGTATATAGCTTGCTTCGTATATATTTGTATGTTGTCTCACCCACTAGATTGTAAGCTCCTTGAGGGCGGTCTTTTGCCTTTTTTTTTATATGCAGCTTTTTAGCCTAGTGTCTGGCACATAGTAGGTGCTAAGTAAAAGTTTTTTGACGAATTAATTGATTGATCAGAATCTACCGTCTTCACACCACGCGCTATCCAACGAATCTCCCAACTCTCCCTCTTTTCCGCTGTACAATATAATAAAACAATTTTCACTTTCCCACCACCCTCTACTGGGCTCCTCAAATCCATTCCAGGAGCCAAAGCACTCGAGCCTAGGTTCCGAGATGGAGCGCGCTGGAGAGGGTTGGAGGGCTGAGGTTGGGAAGAGAGAGAGAGGAAGGGGTTTGAAGGAGAGGCACCTGCCTCCTTACCTGGAGCTCGTTTGCCACTCATCTGGCATTATTCAGTTTCCGGCAGGGGGCGCGAGGACTACGTTATGTTTCCCTCTCCAATACTTAGGCATACTTGATCTAGTTATGCCCAGGGACTCAAAAACCTAAGGAAAGTCCGGGGAGGCGGAGAGGGGGAAGTGCCCTTTAGGAAATGAAATTAAGTGACCAACCTATGTCTACGTGACTTGGGCTTTGGCCGGCCTCCTTCTGGGCGTAATCTTCGGTATATAAAGTTTAGAGGCAGCAAGGATCCAGGATACAGTTCTTAGCTTTAGCAACAGTCACTCAAATACTTGGTCATTCTCGCTGGTAGGAAAAGGTTGGGTCGCTTTATCCATCCTCGGCTGCAACTGGAAATCGTTAGACTATTCCACTTTTGTTTGTTTGTCTTGGTGGTGAATGGTGGGTGGGTAAGTACTGCTCTTTAGGATCATTGGATGCAGGTACTTATTTGGGGGCATCAGTGACTGGTTTGACCAATAACTGGGCTTCTTTGTTCTAGACTTCCACCCCAAAAGTCGCAATCATGAGCTACTTAAAATTCTTGGTGAAAAAGAAAGAAGTAAGTATTAGCATTTTTTTTAACATTATTACAACGAGCAAAGTTTATTTTTCTGCATCATTTAATATTTTAAAGAGTCATCTGAAGAGGTTTCTTTTACAATATTTTGTCCATTAGCTTATTCCTTTGATCGCATTTGTGGGTTTTGCTGGAGTGGGAGCAGCCGGCATGTCCATATACTCCCTTTTCAAAACTGATGTGATGTAAGTAAAATGGGGATATAGTTGGAAGACAGTTATTGTCTTTAGGTTGATGTGTGGATTGTGAAAAGTTGCCCGGTTTTCTTATTTGTGTTGATTTCCCCCATTAGAATGTGAGCTTCTGAAGAGCTAGAATTGTCTTACTTTTGAATTTAGGTTCTCACCGTTTTGCACATAGTAATAGCTTAATAAATGCTTTATTCATTTATTCTTTCTGGGTGTGAGAATAGCAGTTTCCGGACATGGAGTCAAAGCTGGGAAAATTTTTCAAATGCATAAAGATAAAAAAATTGACTGAGAAATTCATTAGTTTAGCTTTTTTTTTTTTTTTTTTTTTTTACAAATATCTTTTAGTCCATGACTTTTCAAATGGGGCACAATTTTGAATTTTATTTTTCAATTTCTAAACTTAAAACTTAAAGATTTTCAAAAAAATGCAATATTGAGAATTATATAATCAAATAATGATTTCAATTGTAAGGTATTTTTCCATTTTATTTTTAAGCTGTTACAAATATCTTTCTTCCATTGATGCAATACTCAATAGGCTGTTAATTGAAATTTATTCTCAGCTTGGAATTTGGAGCTATTATATATGACCCCTTTGGAACCTACTCTCCCTTAGTTTCTCTTTCTTTGTTCTGCCAGGGTAGTGCTTTGTTTAAACTACCAACAGTCTGCTGAGCTGAAGAGAGAAAGAGAAATCTAGAAATCACCGAGGGGGAGTGAGCTCAGTTTTTGTCCCTGCAGAACTTTGCAGTAGAAAGGACAGGAATTGTCTTACATATGTAGCTGTGCACACCTTGTCTAATAAATCTCTTGTGACTTAGCAGCTCTTAACTAAGTCAATTCTATGCAACTAGTGTTATAAGAAGATAGATTAAATGCATGATAGATGTTCCCAAAGTGGAACTGTGTCAGTTTTAAAAGCAAAATCTTGAGGTTATGATGTCACAATGTTATTTCATTTCATTATTATTTTTTAGTGTTAACAGACAGAAAAATCCAGAACCATGGGAAAATGTGAATCCCTACGAGCCTCAAAAGGTACTGATAAAATAACCTGACAAGTCAAGTTAGGTCCAAACTATAGGAACTTTTTAAAGCAAAATAGAATTAAGAATTAATTACAGAATTAATAAATGTGTGTTATAACTGTCTTGTGCCAAATAATGAATAATGCAACATAGTTCTAACTACTACGTAGGGAAAGCATTATTCCTCTGGGGATAAATGTGATCTGTAGAGTTGAAGAGACTTTAGGTGTTATTTAATCTAAAGTCTCACTTGTTTGAGAAATCCTTTCTAAAGCTCCTCTGACAGGTTGTCATCCAACTTGTTGAATACTTGTGGTGGGACATCTTACTACTTCAAGAATAGATTTTATACGTGAAGCCAAGTCTGTGTGACTGTGTTTCCTGACCTACCCTATTCTCCTCCTCTCTACTGTTTAGTTATAAAGGAGTAATTTGGTTCCTCTTAAGGTAACCTCCCTTCAAATTTTTAAAGACAAGTATGTCCCCCTGTCCAAGTCTTCTGTTTCTCTAGAAATACTAAGCAATAAATCATAGGTTTGGAAAACCCTTTCCAGACTTGTATACTTAGGGGGTGGAGTAAAAAAAGACCTTTCTTTGGGAAATGGATTAAAAGTGGTTGTCAAACTTAGAACAAATTGCCCTCCTCAACATCCATTTGTTATCCACTCGTCCAAGCTCAGTCTCCTCTTTTCTGTCCCTGGAACATTCTTAAAAGAAATGCCATTCAATGGGAATTGTCCTCTATTTATTCAGAAAGAGTTTAGATTTGCATCAGTTCCTATAACTCCTTCCATGCTTCTCTGTATTTTTCACGTTCATCATTTCTCACAGCTCAGCAATATTGTTTAGCCATTTCCTAGTCAATAGGCATCTTCTTTGTTTCCGGTTCTTTACTAATGCAAAAAGATCTGTTTATAAATATTGTGGTGCCTGTGAGGCCTTTGTTTTTATCATTGTTGTCTTCCCTGGGGCCCAAGGGTAGGGTATATATACCTAGCAATGGAATTAAAGTTTTGCTTTTCAATTGCATTGCTCATATTACTGAGAACTCCCCCCTCCCCCTTTTTTTTCTCCTGTGATTGCTTTTATGAATCAGAGTTCTTTTAATATCTTAACATGTAATCCGTTTAGGCCAGGAGTTTCTTAACTTAGGGAATATGAATGTGTGTAAACATATACACACACACATCCCTATATATATACATACACATATATATATACATATATATAATATATATATAAAACTCATTGTGAAGCATTCCCCATCTCAACCTGTGTTGAACTCTAATTACCTTTAAATGACTTTTGTTTTATTCTTTTCCAATTTTAAGATAATTCTCAATGATCTAACAGACAAGCAAAATAGAAACTTTGAATTTCTGTCATCTCTTAACATGACTTTATCTGTCCTAGGCAGTGAACTTCAGCCTACTCTGTTCTTCTAAACATATTTCAAAAGGCCCTTTTTTAATTGTCCTTATTTCTTCTTACCTCAGTTCATTATGGACAATTTCTTATAAGCTTTAGATCATTACAAATTTTGGGTTTCTTTTTGGAACAGGATTCACACTTCTGTGTTAGTGCCAAATACAATGTCTTATAAGCATTTCATCAATGATTATAAAAAGGCAATTTCTTATTTTAAAACTCTTTCTGAAATAATGTTCTGTTGTTTTTTTTTTTAACAGCTTTTCACAATTAACCAAAAGTGGGAACCTGTAGAAGAGCTGCAGACTGTCAAACAGTTGACCAAATGAAGAGTCCATCTAAATCACACTCTATGAATCTAGTGGAAACATTTCTGCACAAACTAGACTACTGAAACCAGTGTGCGGAAGTGCTTCTGCTACATTTTTAGGGTCTCCCTACATTTTTGGGCTCTGAAAGAGGAATTCCATTTTGTATAAAATGTATGTAGTTCATTAAAGTGTTCATGAGGACTTTTTGCATTTATTTGTACTTATGTATTCTTTGGGCGGCAAATGTATAATGACTTGTAAGATAAATTGTCTACTATAATGAAGGTGATACTGTGTTGTTTTTTTTTTTCAAAGGTTAGGTAAATATTTATTTCATCATTAAATTGATGAGTCATTGGAAAATATATCTAATCATACGCTGCTTTACAATTTGAATTTTTATATTTGAAATAATTTCCGTTTTGCATTCAGTCTAATAGTGCTGTTACTTAACTTGATATTTTGTGGATCCTTGATTTCATTGGTGTATACAGACATACCTCAGATACTGTGGGTTTGTTTCCAGACCACCGCAATAAAGCGAGTATCTCAATGAAGTGAGCCACACGAATTTTTGGTTTCCCAGTGCATATGAGTTATGTACATTTTAAAATAGTATAGTGTAAACATACTTAATTAAACACTTTATTGCTAAGAAATGCTATTATTTAAGCCTTCAGTGAGTCATAATCTTTTTGCTGGTGGAGGGTCTTGTCTCCATGTTGATGGCTGCTGACTGATAAGGTCAGTGGTTACCAAAGGTTGTGGTGGCTGTGGCAATCTCTTAAAATAAGACAATGAAATTTGCCTCACTTGAAGGCCATTGTAAGGTTATTAATTGATCTAATTTCAATATTGTGTCTCAAGGAATAGGGAAGGCCAAGGAGAGGGAGAGTGGAGCAGTCAGGACACAACACATTAAGTTCCATCTTGTATGGGTGCAGTTCATGACACCCCAGAGCAAATTACAATGTTATAACATGAAAGATCACCATAACAGATGTAAGAATAATGAAGAAAGTTTGAAATACTGTTAGAATTACAATATGAGCACATGCTATTGAAAAATGTCACCTATGGGGGGCAGCTAGATGGCGCAGTGAATAGAGCACTGGCTCTGAACTCAGGAGGACCTGAGTTCAAATCCAGTCTCAGACACGATACTTACTAGCTGTGTGACCCTAGGCGTGTCACTTAACCCCAATTGCGTCACCAAAAAGAAAAAAATGTCACCTGTAGATATAGGGTAGCCACAAACCTTTGTAAAAAACTCAATATCTGTGAAGCTCAGTAAAACAAGGTATGACTGTACGTACTCCCCTAATACAGACATAGCCCCTCCTTGCCTTTTGGGAGTATATAGTTTTCATAAATGGTGGAGGCCAGGATACATTACCCCGTGGCCAAACTTTCTGTGATGAGCAGCAGAGTCTAGCTTGATCTTTGGAAGGCAAACAAAATCTATCCCATGCCCATAATGGAAGATGCCTTCTCAGATTCTACTTGGCATAGCCTTCGAGAACACGGGTTCACTTCCAACTCTTTGCCCTATGTCCGTTTGTCAGTATCCCCTTACTTAAATGACTTCATTATCACAGACAGTATGGTACCATAGAAAGAGTGGCCTCAGGAATCTCGGGACCTGGGGGAAATTCCAGCTCTGCCGAAAAGCTCTAGCAGCTTTTATTGTTTCTAGGATCAAATACAAAATGTATTAAATGCCCATCATAATCTGGCCCACCTTTGCCGTAGGAGTATCATTTCCAGTCTTACAAATCATTCCCCATCATGCACTCTTCAAACAGTCACCCTAGTCTTCTGGCTGTTCCACCAACAAGACTACATCTCTCAACTCTGGGCATTTTTTCTGCCTGTCCCCCACCTATGAAATGCTTTCGCTCCTTGTCTCTGTCTACTGCCTTCCTTGGATTGTAAGTCCCAACTAAGATCCCATCTTCTACAGGAAGACTTTTCCAACCTCTCTTAATTCTATTCCTTCCCTCTCAACTACACGTTGTTGTTTCCACCATTAGATTGTGAGCTCCTGGAGGACAGGGGCTGTCTTTTGTTTCTTTTCCTCTTATCCCCATCACTTAGCACAGTACCTGGCAATAGTAGGTACTTAATAAATGTTTGTTGGCTATTTATTGACTGACAGAGCGACTTGCCCTGTGTCCAGTATTTTTTCGGGGGCGGAGGGGGGTGGGTGGGTTGGTTTTTTGGAGGCAGTTGGGGTAAGTGACTTGTCCAGGGTCACACAGCTAGTACGTATCTGAGGCCTGATTTGAACTCAAGTCCTCCTGACTCTAGGGCCTGTGCTCTATTCACTGTGCTACCTAGCTGTCTCTGTGTCTAGTCTTGCAAGGTGATGAAATGCAGCTTTCAGGGATGGATACTGGGTGAAATGATACTTGGGTATATTCAGAAAAGACACATGTCTACTGTGCCATTGGTTTATTATGAGATATTACTCTGAGGTATATTAAATTTACATCAACTCAACCTAAACAAAATTGTATGAAATCACTATTTCAATGCAATTCAATCCAACAAATAATGTGTAATGCCTCATGGTTTTTTCTCTGCCCAGAGATCCTATGACAATTTAACAAAACTAGTGACCCAAATATGTTGAAATTTGTTTGAATTTTGACTAAATATCCATAAATATCTTAAAGATAAAAAGGAAATGTTAGGTGAACAAATTTCACATCACTAAGCAGCCATGGAAGAAGGTGGGGTCAATCACATTAACAACCATCCTTTAACTCCCTTGAGTGACTCTTGTGGTTTGTTTTTATGGTGGTTAGCATGACAGCCTCCATACTTAGGGGTTACTAACATCCAATAATTATCAGGACCACTCTAAATTTATGATTCACACAAAGCAAATCCTACCCCCTTCTCTCTGTCCCTCCCCGATCCTAGTTTCACTCCTGCTTCCTAGGCTCAAGTTAGAAACCACTGAGCTAGAGTATATACGTACCTCATTTACTTGCTCCCACATGGGTGTGTACCCATAGATAAAAGTACAGTGTAAATACATTCATTCATGTCACTGTCCAAGGTCACACAGCTAGTCTGGCAAAGACAAACCTATCTCCCTGTTCAGTGTTTTTTCAGCTATAGTATATGGCCTCAGATTGGTTATTCATATATATATATATATATATTCAGAAATACATTTGTATTTGTAACCCAAGGTACATCAACTGAGAAACTGAAGAGACTGTGAGCTCCTTGAAAATAGGGATGAATTTTTTTTTGCCTTTTGTATGTATCCCCAGTGCTTAGCACGGTGCCTAGCACACAGTAAGTGCTTAATAGATGCTTTTTGTCTTGGTATGCCTTTTTGGAGAGAAGAGACAGGTGAATGGATGTGGAGGCTGAGCAAGAAAGAATAGTAGAGTAAATGGAAAAGAAGTATAATAACTGTAGGGAGGAGGAAGGAAACAAGTATTAAGCTCCTACTATGTTCCTGGCACTATGCTAAGCACTTTACAAAAAGTTTGTCATTTGATCCTTCCAACAACCCTGGAAGGTAGGTGCTATTATTGTCCTCATTTTACAGTTGAGGAAACTGAGGGAGAGGTTGAAAGACTTGCCCAGGATCACGAGCTAGGAAGTATTTGAGGTTGGATTTGAAGTTCGTTCTTCCTGATTCAAGGCCCAGTACTATTCACTGTGCTACCTAGCTGACTCTAATCATTTAGTGTTTTTGGTAGTTCTGCATTATGTTCTGTCACCATAATTCAACATTTCCTTGGGCATCAGGCCGCCCTCTCTCAATCCTTGATGCTGTCATCTACTGACCTCCTGGATGTGCTCTCACCTGTCTCTGTGACACTGACACTTGACTCCCACCTCCTAACCAAGTCATGACTCTACACCCTCTCCCCTACCGTCGCCTTCAGAGATTCCAGCTCTTCTATTTACACAGGTGTGACACAGGGCAAGTCACAACCTCACCAGGTCTTAGTTTCATTTTAACTCTCTGGGCCTACGTTCCTTTGTCTTTAAAATAAAAGGGTTAGATAATCCCAGAGGACTGATGATGAACATGCTATCCATCTCTTCACAGAGAAGTGATGGACTCCGTGCAGAATGAAATAGGTTTCTTTTAGAAGGTAGACATTGCTGGCATCTGTTTTGCTGGACTGTGTATATTTGTTACAAGAGTTTTTTCTTTTTTTCTTTTTCCAGTATAGGAGTGGGGGAAGATGAGAGGGAGAAAAAATTGACTTTAGTTAACTGAAAAAAAGTGTTTTAAATGAGGTGGTTGGATTAGATGATTTACAAAGTTACTTCCAGAGCTTGGCACATAGTAGACACTTAATAAACGCTTACGAACTTGGTCTGATTTTCAGGCCCAAGTCTTGTGATGGTTGGTTATGTCAGTAGGCATATAGATGACCCTTTTAATTTCCCTTTTTCACATTTCCTTAAATTCTTCTTTTCCTATGACCTCAATTCTACTCAACTATGGTACCCACTAGAATGGGTACTCCCTATACCATACAATCTAGCAAAACAATTTCACCCCTAAGATCCTATAGTCTGAAATTCTCCTTTTCCACTCAGTCTTCTGTCTTCCTTCCTCTTCCACTTTCTTACTCCTCCCATATCTGTTCTTTGCCCTTGATATGACCTTTTGCCCTTTTTTTGGCCATATTTTTCCAGCCTATCAAGCTTGATGCTACCCCAACTTCCTTCCCACCTAGTCTAGGCCCTATAGTCAGTCAGCTACTACGACGGCTTTTTCCTCCTCTACTCTCGAATTCTTTGCTAACCTTCAACCCTGGGTCACTCCTCTTCTCCTCTTCTTATCCTATTCCCTATTGGCTAAGATGGTACTGAAGGAAATCACAAAGTCATTCTGACTGGATTCACTACAAATAAATATTGTCCATCTAGGTCAACATGACAAACCTTTTTTTTTAATGCTTATCCTTTTATTTTTTAATAGTATTTAATTTTTCCAATTACATGTAAAGACAATTTTTAACATTTATTTTTTACAAAAATTTGACTTCCAAATTTTTTCTTTCTGTCCTTTCCTTCCCCCCTCCCTAAGACCGTAAGCAGTTTGACTATGTATTATTAAATGATTAGGTATAATTTTATTAATTATTAAACACGCCTTTGATAGCTTATATGTGTCCAATCATGTAAAACACATTTCCACATTAGTCATTTTGTGAAAAAAGAAATAGTTTTCAAAAAAAATTACAGTTTGCAAAAGGAAAAAAGCAAAAAGGAAATAAAGAAAATGAAAATAGTATGCTTCAATCTGCATTCAGACTCCATCAGTTCTTTCTCTGGATGTAGATAGCATTTTTCATCATGAGTCCTTTGGAATTGCATGACAAACCTTTTGATGATCTCTTATTGACTTTCACATGCCTTACAGCAGTTATTCCATATTTTCTCTTATATCCTGAAACCCTCAATTCTATCCCTTTCCCTCTCATTCTCAGCATGATACAAATAGAGACAAGACCTGTGATTTTGCTGGTATAGAGAACCCTCTATCAGTACAGATCGACAGTTTAGAGATTCGCCTAGAGAAAGGAGGGGTTAAACAACTTGTTAGCGTGAGTCAGTACGTGTCAGAAATGAGATCTGAACCCATTTCAAATCCAGTTCTCTATCACATACATTTCTATGTCTCTCCATGCTCTGCAGATGAATTCCAGATCTCTATTTCTACTCTCAATTGCTTTCTCTTTGCTTCTTATTTTACTGAAAAGGTTGAGGTCGTGCACTCCTCTAAACCCTTCAGTGTTCTCATCTATCCTTTCCCCTTCATTCCAGGTTCTCTGTGTGTTTGTGGGGGAGGGGGCAGTGTTAAATGATTTGCTCCAGGTCACGCAGCTAGTAAGTGTCTAAGGCTGGATTTGAACTCAAGTCTTCCTGACTCCAGGGCCAGTGCTCTATCCACTGCACCACTTAGTTGCTGCCCCCATTTCAGATTCTAAGGAAGACATGACCTTCTTATTTGCCAAAGCTGATCCCTCCACTACACCCTCAATTCTGTCCCTTCCCATCTCTTTTGTTACTTTGCTCCATCAAACATCCCCTCTCTCTGTATTTCCCCCTTTTTCCTCTCTGTTAGCACTTACCCCTCAACCTACAGATATGCTCAGGTCTCTCTTAAAACACACACACACACACACACACACACACACACACACACACACACACACACACACACACACACACACACCCCCTTCCCTTGAACTTCCACCCGTCTAAATTATCAGTCTTTGTGTTACCTTCACTGCCAAATTTATATAAAGAATGCCTTCACTACACTTCCTCATCACCCACTCACTCCTTAACCCTTGGCAATCTGGCTCTGGTCCCTCAACATTTTACAGAAATCATTCTCTACAAAGTCACTAATGACCTTATCT
Source organism: Vombatus ursinus (assembly GCF_900497805.2). Taxonomy (NCBI): domain Eukaryota; kingdom Metazoa; phylum Chordata; class Mammalia; order Diprotodontia; family Vombatidae; genus Vombatus; species Vombatus ursinus. The sequence goes on along the minus strand of NW_020954572.1, from coordinate 16,450,799 downwards.
CAAAATCAGTCATCCTGGGTTTTTCAGCCTCCTCCTCCTTGGGCTCTGTGCAACACTGGGCAAGGCTGACTCCTCCATCCTTGGCACCTACTCTTCCCTCGGTTTCTCTTACATTGAATTCAGGTCCAGCTTACTAACTGTACCCCATTAAGTACTGGAAGTGTGATTCTCTTCTTGGGGTTCTCATCCCAAGTCTCTGATTATTCTTTTTTAATGTCCTTTGAAATCTCCTTAGAGCTCCTCAAATGAGATATTTGTAAAACATTTAGCACAGTGCCTGGCACACAGTAGGCACTTAATAAATATGTATTGCCTTTCTTACTTCCTTCTTTTCTTTTTTTTCCATCCTTTTATTTCTTTCTTTCTTCCTTCTTGCCTCCCTCTCTTCCTTCCTTTCTTCTTTCTTTCTTTCATTCCTTCCTTCACTTCCTCCTTCCTTCCTCTTACCTCTTAAATATAGGGGGCAATATAAATATATAGCCCTCTAGGGTCTGCCCTTGGCTCTCTCCTTTTCTATGTATTCTCCCTTGGTGGTTTCATTTATCCCAGTGGCTCCCTACAAATAATAATAGCTAGCAATTATATACTTTGCACATATTTGCAAATATTGCACATATTTTGCAGCTTGTGAATATTATCTCATTTGATCCTCACAATAATCCTGGGAGGTGGGTGCTGTTATTATCTCCATTTTATTGGTGAGCAAACTGAGGCAGACTGAAGTTAAGCAACTAGCCCAGGACCACACAGTGTCTAAGACCAGATTTGAAGTCAGATCTTCTTGATTCCGCTGTGCCACTTAGCTGCCTATCACCTCTAGGATCAAATATAAAATCCTCTGTTTGGTTTTTAAAGCCTTTATTAAACGGGCCCCTTTCGACCTTTCCAGTCTTCTAATACCTTGCTCACCTCCATGTATTCTAAGATTCACTGACACTGGCTTCCCTGCTGTTCATCATACAAAATACTCCACCTCCAGACTCCCAGCATTTTCACTGGCTGTCCCCTATGCATGGAACTCTCTCCTCCCTTTGCTCTATCATCTGCCTTCCCTGGCTTTTTCTAAGTCTTTTTTGAAGTCGCACCTTCTGCAAGAGACCTTTCCAGACCCCTTTAATGCTGGCGCCTTTTCTCTGAGAATACCTCTATTTTATCCTGCATGTATCTCATTTGTACGTAGCTGTTGCATGCTGTTTCCCCTATTAGACTGCGAGATTCTTGAGAGTAGAAATTGTTTTGTGTCTCTTTTTTTTTCATCCTCAGAGCTTAGTATAGTGCCTGGCACATAGCAGGAGCTTAATAAGTGATTCGTGACTCAGACTTTGCAGAAATGACTCTCATATCTCTAACTGCACTCCCAATCTCTTCCCAGAGGGCTAGTCCCATTTTTCAATGACCTACCTGCTGGATAAATGCACTGGGTGTCCTTTTGACAGCCTGAACACCAATATGACCCCGACTGAACTTTACTTTGCCCCACCCCAACTTCTTTTTTCAGCAAGTATTTTTGGACACCTACTGTATACACAAATCTGTTTGCTATCTAGAGGAATCTTATCCATTTACATGAATTTCTCCAGCTCCTACCGCTCCAGCCATGCTCTTGATCTCTCATATGTATCACCAGCTCTGTAGACTCAATCCCATGCATTCCTCAGGTCCTTGTTTCCCTTCCCTTGAGTCAGACATGGGAAATTTTCACGATGCCAAATCACAGGATAGAACATTGAAAGAATGGGGAGCTAGGGGTATGGGAATGATTATTCTCACCTCCTTATGTCACCTCTGTCTTCTTGGGCCCTGGCTATCTCACACTGGGGCATGAGATACATACTGTTTGTTCCACACTAAATGGCTGCTTTAAAAATGCTTCTGTCTGTTGTTGTGCTTGTAAAGGAACTTTGACACACACTCAGATCACATAAGATGGAGGCACCAGAGTTCTGTTACATGAATATTCCTACCTACCCTTTATTCTTCCTGCCCTCTTCCTCAATTGAAATATATAGTCTAGGTAACACAAAAAAAGAGGCACAAATTTTTAAAAAGCATAGAGACTTAGAGCCTTATTTAATGTAGGGCAAACAGATGTGTACCCCTCTTTAGGAGCCATATCCTTAGCACTGGGGTCATATCTCCTGGCCAGAAATCAATTTCTGGAGAATTTTACTCCTATATGCCTGTAATTCCTGCTGTAGACCTTCTCTCTCTACTAGTGGTTGCTTCTTTTCTTCACTACAACTAGGCCTGACTCTAGCCACAATTCACTTCACTGACCAGTTATCTCCCAACCCCCTTCCTTTTCCGGTTCTGGAACTTGTCATCACTTCCTGGTCATCTCCTACATCACGTACTCTCTAGCCTCTATCTTTTAGGAAATGAAGTTCTCATTCTTTTGACTCTGGGCTCTGATTGATGGACATTTCTTCTTATCTTGCCCAGTCTCAGAACTACCACTTCTCCCCATCACCCACTGAACATAGTTTTTGGCGTATAAGCACTTAATACATGTTCATTCATTCAACTCTGTCATTGCTCCTGGAAAGGGTGGGTCAGTATACTCCCCTGTGGTTTCACTAGCCATCCTTTTAATTTTCAAGTCAAAATATCCCTCTTTGGCTACCGCTCTTCTTCTGTATGAGACATCTCCCCCCATTAGACTATAAACTTCTTGAGTATAGTGACTACCTTTGCTTTTGTATTTATATCCCCAGCACTTAGCATAGTGCTTGGCACATAATTAGCACTTAACACATTTTTTCATTCCTTAAATTCATTCATTTCATTAATAAGTCTTAGGTACATTGCTTTATTGAAGTTCATAGTGATGACTTTGAGTTACATTTAGATGATAGATTTAGAGCTGGGGTTGACCTTAAAGATTATCTAATCCTACCTTTTCATTTTATAGGTAAAGAAACTGAGACCCAGAGAGTTTAAGTGACTTCCCTAAGGTCACATAGGCAGTAAGAGAGCTGAGATTCAAACCCAGGTCCTAAGACTCTAAATCCAATACTACCTCCAAGGTAAGTTTATATTATATGGGTTATGGTTTGTTAAATAAGATGGGAGAGTCTAATTTATTTCAGAAAGTTTTCTCTTAAAAAAAAAAAGCTTTGGTGTCTAAAGCCATGTCTTCTGTAAAATTTCCTTATGTGAACTACCTTACGTGTTCATCTCCACCAACTGCCAACCAGCTGCCACATGCAGGGCAGGCAAGCCAGCTAGCCTAGCTGAAGCATCAAGGTACCCCAAAGAAAAGACAGGAGGCAGCATGTACCAGGCAAATCAAACCACCATCACCACCTTGGCTACCATCTCCCCTCAGACCCTGGAGAAGATAGCACAGGACTCAGAATCCAAGAGCCTTGGGAATGGCAATACTTCAAGGCCAACAGTTCCCTTTGCCATCATCCTGAGAAGCAACTCCTATGGAGATGCAGCCTGGGTGGTAGCTAGGTGGTGCAGGGGATAGAGCACTGAACCTGAAATCAGGAAGACTCATCTTCCTGAATTCAATTCTGGCTTCATACACTACAGGCTGTGTGACTCTGGGTAAGTCACTTAATCCTGTTTACCTGAGTTTCTTCATCTGTAAAATGAGCTGGAGAAGGAAATGGTAAACCACACCAGTATCTTTGCCAAGAAAACCCCCAAATGGGGTCATGAAGCGTCAGACAAGACTGAAACAACTCATCATCAACAACAAAACAGTTCCTACAGATTAAGCTATAGCCACAGCTTCTGAAGACCTAGAAAAGGATTTTCTCGCCCCCAAAGACCTTGGCACTATCAAAGAGTTCAGTATCAGAAACCAATATGATTTTATCAGTGGAAATGCTACTGAAGAAGAAACATTAACATATATTTTGTTTTTGTTTTTGTTATTGTTTATTTTATTATATCCCATACAAAATATTCTGTTCATTTTGAGAGCTACTTTTTAAAAAATTAATTTATTTTGATTTATCAACAATCACTTTCATAAGCTTTTAAGTTGTAAATTTTTCTCCTCCACCCCCCCACCTCCCTCTCCAAGACAGCACCCAATCTGTTATAGGCTCTACATATACATTCCTACTAAACATATTTTCACATTAGTGATGTTGTAAGTAAGAGTTAGAACCAATAGGAGGAACCACCAGAAAGAGGAAACAAAACACGACAGAAGAAAAAAAATAGCAAATAGTAAGCTTTGATCTGCATTCAAACTCCATAGTTCTTTCTTTGGATGTAGATAGCATTTTCCATCATGAGGCCTTTGGAGATGTCTTAGATCATTAACATATATCTTGCTGCTGTACCCTAAGGTCCACAGAACTTTCCCATCTGACTTGCAGCTGAATCCTTTCCATGTGTGTTATTTTTCCCACTAGACTATGAGCTCCTTGAAAGCAGGGGCAGTCTTCTTTTTCTGTTTGTATTCCCAGAACTTTATATATAATAAGCACTTAACAAATGCTTCATTCATTCATTCATTTACCTCATTCCCATAAATGGTTTGCATCATAAATTAAGTGGAAAAGGAAGGAGTTTATGTGGTAGGGTTGAGTGGGTAGGCTTCCTTTCCTGGGATGTTCAAATGGGCTGTAAGGGAGATGACTTCATCAGTTTTATTATCTGGTTGGCTGGACCAGACCAGGACTGACCGCATAAAAGTTAGCATGGAGAGATTGGACACACATAATACTATTATGCTGTAACTGACATGGTGCTTTGAGTTTTGTCAATCTTTATACATATACATACGAACACATGTATGTATATGTATGTGCACATACATGCACACATACACGCATATGTATACATACACATATACACACATATATAATCTATATTAGCTTATTTGATCCTCATAACAACCCTGTGAGGTCAACGCTACAGGTATTTGACAAACTGAGGCTCAGACTGGTAAGGTGATTTACCCAGGACGTCATAGGTAAGTTTCTGAGGCAAGAGTCAATCTGAGCTTTCTTTACTTTAATTCCAGCATTCTTTATCTTCTATCACATTGACTGGAGTCCTTAACTGAGTGTATGTGGGAAGATCAACGGCTATTCTAAGTCTTGCCTTGCCAGCAGCTTATAAAGTGTTCATGCTGCTGCTGCTGCTGCTGTAAGTTGTTCATGGTTAGATAGTAACCATGAGCACTCGGAGTCAGGAAGACCTGAGTTCAAATCCTGCCTCAGATACTTAGTAGCTTTGGGATCCTAGCCAAGTCATTTAACATCTCTCAAGTGCCTCATCTGTACAAATGTTGCTAATAAAAGCACTTAATCTCGTGGGGTTTTTGTAAGGCTCAAACAAGATAGCATATGTAAAGTGTGAGATCATCATCAAAATAATTTATTATTGTTGTTCAGTCATGGACTACTCTTTTGACCCCACTTGGGGTTTTCTTGGCAAAGATAACATAGAAGTTTGCCATTTCCTTCTCCAGCTCATTTTTACAGATGAGGAAACTGAGGCAAATACAGTTAAGTGACTTGCCCAGGGTCACACAGCTAGTAAGTATCTGAGGTAGAATTTAAACTCAGGAAGAGGAGTCTTCCTGACACCAGGCCCAGCACTCTATCCACTGGGCTATTTAGCTGCAGCAGGTAGTGGCCGCAGCAGCAGCAACATTTGCATAGCAATTTAAAGTTTACAAAGTGCTCTATAAATATTTCCTTTTATCCTCATAATAACCCCGGGAGGTAGATGCTATTATTATCTCCATTTTACACATAAGAAAACTGAGGCAAATAGTGATTAAGTGACTTGCCTAGGGTCACACAACTAGTTAGTGTCTGAGGCTGAATTTCAACTCAGGTCTTCCTGACTCCAGGCCTGGCATTCTATCCATGGTACCACTTATGTACCTTTTGTAAATTGCTTTACGAAATATAAAGCTCTCCATGTAAACAGCTAGCATTTATATCTATCATACAAGCTATAATAATACCATGTTATTATATTGTTGTCATAATAGTGTCATATTGTTATGAGCCTTGGAATAACCCAGTGAATATATTGAGACAGTTATCAGTGACTTCAGGAAATTGTGGCAATAGAGCCTTCCTGAATGACATTTGCTTTTTAAAATAGCAGTGGGACTGTTATTTTATAAATTTCCTGGGGGAAAAAGGTTGCTAGCTCAAAATTGTAATGGAAAGGAGCATTTGGTTGGCGGCTCTCCCCGTCTATTCTATGAGAAGTGGCAAATTATTATAAGAACTCTGGCAGGAAGCAAATTAAATTGAAGCTCCTGAAAGGACCAGAGCTTTTAATTTGGGGTGTGAGGCAGAAAGGCTGCAGTTCTGGCTTCAGTTAGCAACGGACAAGTGCGTGGAGGTGGGACCAGCTGACTTTACATTGTTCCATATTTGTGTCTCTAGGGACACAAAGGGAGAACAGGAGCAAGTAGGTGGGGTTACCAGAGCAACAAGGCCAAAGTCAGCCAATGGCCTTGATATTGATGTTGTAACCAAGAGAGGATCGAGATAATAATTCTGCAGTGAGGTGTTCATTGGTAACTTTGTTATTCAGGATTTCATTGGATATTGTATTCGGTTTTAGTGAACTTGAATTTCTATTTACAGCTCCCTCCCTTGTTCCAGCCTACCCAGATCATTTACAATTTTCCTTTCTGCAGAATACTCTTCCCTTCTGGGTCTTTTGCCTGCTTTAAATATGTGTATGTGTTTGTATATATATATATGTATATGTATATATATATACATATATATACACACACACATACATATATACACATATATACCTATACATGCATGTATGCATGCATATCTTTGTGTATATGTAGATAGATAGATAGATAGTCCCTCTCTTTGTAACTATTCCTTTTCTATATTTCAAAGAACAGTGAGGTTTTTGGATCAGAAGAAGCAAGAGAGAATTTAATGGGGCACTATGAAATTGGAGAGTGGTGGGTTGAAGGTCAAAAGGATATAGAGGATGTTATGGATCCTTCTCACTATGGCTAGCTGCCAATTCCACTTACTCTAATACCTGATAATTTAGCTATAGTCAGAAGAGGTCAGAGACCTGTACCAATAATCAGACAGCCTAAATGGGGAAGCATCAGCCCTCCTGAGTTCCAGTTGCACTGAATCCCTGTGTTGTGGGTTAGCTGAGACCCTGACTACAGAGTTGCTGTCTATGTATGATATCTTTGGGGAAGCATGTTGACCATCAAACGGGACGCAATAGCTAGGAGCCATAATAGATAGAGTGCTGGACTCGGAGTCAAAAGTCTTAAAGTCGAATCCTTCCTTAGACTCTTACTAGTTATGTGACCAAGTCACTCTGTAGCCTCAGTTTCCTCATCTATAATATGGGGACAAGAATATCACTCACCTTCCAAGAACCAAATGAGAAATGTAAAATGTATATTGTAAAATGTTTTACAAATCTTAATGCTCCATATAAATCCTAGCTATTAATATTGGTGATAATAATAATAATAATAATAATATCAATAACAACCAAGTATCCCTTGAAGCACTTTTTTTGTCTGCTCCAGAACTTGAACTACGTATGTCCTAGAACTCATAAGTCTGGACTGGTCCTTGTCTTTGGGACTTCTGAATGGAGACTGATTTGTAGTTTTTGATAGGTTATTTTTATTGTTTGTAATTTTATTGTGCATTGTGTTCTCTGGTTATTAAGTACTGATTCTCTACTTATCTATTTTATGCTAAGAATGGAACTGCTGTATGTAGTATTTCAGCATATGTGTCCATTTCCCTGAGAGGCAAAATCATTTTGACAACATCATGTGATAAGCTCATTGAAATACAGCACCATCAAAGGGAGGTGCAGTTAGCCAGTGGGTTGGGGCTCTACTTGGTAGAATAGTGAATTTATACAACCTTAGACTACAGTCATGACCTCCCCACAGAGGGAGGTGGAATTTGAGAGATAAATGGTCTTGGACCATCTGGTAATTACAGAGAACACAGTATTTATTCAGCATTTCAGCTCTGGCAGAACATGTACAAACCAAGTAAATGTGGAACTCCCTGATAAATAGTTATCAAGTGGGATAAGAACTCACTATTTGACAAAAATTGCTGGGAAAACTGGAAAATAGTATGGCAAAAACTACGCATAGACCAACATCTTATACCACATACCAAAATAAAATCAAAATGGGTACACAATTTAGGTATAAAGACTGATACTATAAGCAAACTGGGAGAGCAAGGAATAGTTTACCTGTCAGATTTATGGAGAACAGAAGAATTTATGACCAAACTAGAGATAGAGAACATTATGAAACGCAAAATGGATAATTTTGATTACATTAAATTTAAAATTTTTCACACAAACAAAGCCAATGCAACTAAGATTGGGAGGGAAGCAGAAAACTTGGAAAGAATTTTTACAACCAGTGTCTCTGATAAAGGCCTCATTTCTAAAATATATAGAGAACTGACTCAAATTTCTAAGAATACTAGTCATTCCCCAACTGATAAATGGTCAAAGGATATGAACAGGCAGTTATCAAATGAAGAAATTAGAGCTATCTGTAGTCATATGAAAAAAGGTTCTAAATCACTATTGATTAGAGAAATGCAAATCAAAACAACTCTGAGGTACCACATCACATCTACCAGATTGGCCAACATGACAAAACAGGAAAATAATAAATGCTGGAGAAAATATGGGAAAATTGGAACACTAATGCACTGTTGGTGGAGTTCTGAACTGATCCAACCAGTCTGGAGAGCAATTTGGAACTATGCCCAAAGGGCTACAAAAATATGCATACCTTTTGACCCAGCAATACCATTTCTAGGTCTGTATCCCAAAGAGATCATAGAAATGGGAAAAGGACCCACATGTACAAAAATATTTATAGCAGCTCTTTCTGGGGTGGCAAAGAAGGAAATTGAGGGGCTGCCCATCAATTGGGGAATGGCTGAACAAGTTGTGGTACATGAACATAGTGGAATACTATTGTGCTATAAGAAATGATGAGCAGGCTGACTTCAGAATAACCTGGAAAGACTTTTAAGAACTGATGCTAAGTGAAGTGAGCAGAACCAGGAGAACATTGTACACAGTAACAGCCACGTTGTATGATGCTTAACTTTGATAGACTTAACTCTTCTCAGTAATGCAAGGATCCAAGACATACATCTCCAAAGGTCTCACGATGGATGCTATCCACAAACAGAAAAAGAACTATGGAGTCTGAATGCAGATCGAAGCACATTATTTAATATCTCTCTCTCTCTCTTTTTTTTTTTTTTTGGTTTGTTTGTTTCTTCTTTCTTGTAGTTTCTCCCATTGGTTCTAATTCTTCTTTACAACATGACTAATGTGAAAATAAGTTCAATATGAATGTATGTGTAGAGCCCTATCAGATTGCATGCCTTCTTGTGGTGGGAGGAGGGGAGAGATGG
>NW_020954572.1:16401512-16441379 GCF_900497805.2 Vombatus ursinus | reverse complement strand
TGTGTGTGTGTGTGTGTGTGTGTGTGTGTGTGTGTGTGTGTATTTCCTCCTACTAGGCTGAAAACTTGAGGGCAGGGACCTATGTTATTTCTTAGTATCACCCCTAGAACTTAATATATAGTCCTGGAGGTCCTTCTCCCTTTTCAGCTGTCAGGACTGATCCAATTAGAAGAAGGTCACAGAACCTGGCGCCTCTAGTCCTTCTTCTGAGACTTTAGCTATGTATAACACAATCTTGCCAGCCCACTCTCTAAGGTCTAAACAGCTGAATAGGGAAATATCTGTCAGCCTCCACCTCTGATCCTGCCAATTTCTCTTCTATTTTCCTTTTTAAAGCTCTGCTGTGCTTACCCTTCCCTGTATGTAGATTTCAGAAGCTGCTTGGAAACTATATTGAACAGATAAACTAATTAGATACACTCAAGGAGTTGAGGGAAAACAGCTACCCATATAGATAACCACTCCCACACCGAAGAATGGTACGCTCATGATCTTTTGCTTTCGTTGGATATTGTATTTGGTTTTAGGGAGCATGAATTTCTTATTTACATTCCCCTCCCTTGTTCTTGCCTATTGACTTGAACTGGCTCCCAGGGCCAGACGCCTCTACCTGCTTTCATGTGATGCTATTTGTGTTTTTCACCCCACAATAATTTCCTTATATACTACCTTCCCAGGCATATAGTAAGAACACAGTAAATGTTTATTGATTGTTTATTCAACCTTTTCTTGTAACGAAGGAGAACAGTCATGGGATTGGAGAATCACAGGCTCAATCACGTTGATTGAGACCTGGAAGGGACCTTAGAAGAAGGCAAAGCAGTCAAAGCAAAGCCAACCCACACGGCAACCACATCTGTGAACATACCCAACAATAACCCCTGTTTCAAAGCTCGTTGGGATGGGACTCTCTCCTTATTGGTGGAGATGAATGTGGAGTTGGCAAGAGATGAAAGAGCTCCAGCCTTCTTCACCAGTGCCTTTCCAGACTCTCCAAGTTTTGAGGCCCCTTTCAAGAGTCATCAATCTGAATCTTCTCCTCAACTCAACTTCTTCTCAACTCTTCAAACATTGAGAGCTTCTAACTTCCAGATTCAAGAGAGAAGGTGGAAGAGGTTAATCTCATTTCAAGTTGTCTGGGAAGACATGAGAGGATAGGGCAGTCTCCATCATGTCCCTATTCCCAGCTTGCTACTCTGGTGACTTTGGGGAGTTTCCGCTTGGGTGAGATCCAGGACACTCTCTCTTTGTTGAACTGTTGAACCCAATGGGAGAACTCCTTCACTATATGTTTTCCTACGTATACCTTCTCTGGTTTCATCTGTCTTTTAGTTGTTGATATTTTTTCTGTCCTTTCGAAAATTGTTCATATCCTTTGTTCAGTTATCTAATGTGGAATGGCTCTAGGTCTTAAATATTTGTATGTGTTTAAAAATAAGGACAATAAATGCCTTTTTTTTTGCAACTCTAGTTATTTCTGGATATATACCTCCCCATGAGCCCAGAATTTAAACCCTCCCTTGTAATAAAGAAAAGCAAATAAACACAAATAACAGACGCAATGACCTCCTCTGACAATTCCTAAAACATTCTGCTGGGAATTATCTGTTCTCTGGGACCATTAGTGGCTCTTCAATTATTCATAGTATGGTTTCCTTTTAATGATTTTTTCATTTACATGGCTATAGTCATTGTATATATTGTTCTAGGGTGTGTGTGCTGCTTATGTGAAATGTGTATATCCACATAGGTTGTCTAAGTGTGGCTCATTGGGGAAGCAGGGATAAACATCTTTGGAATCTTGCCCAACCCTCTCTAAGGGAGACCTTGATTCTCAAATGGAGGGGAGCAGAAGGGGCTACAAGACTAGATAAGTTCTTCTTCGAGAAGGTGTAATAATAATAATAATAAAAATAATAGCTAACATGACTTGCCCTTGATGGGGGAGGAGTCATCTTTGCCAATTTTCAGAATGTGAGGTGAAATCTCAGAAATGTTAACATCTAATTCTTCTTCTTATTGATTCAGATCATATGTTCATGTAGATTAAAATCCATTTATGCCTCTGAGGGCCCTTGAAAGACTGAGTTGCTAGCTTTACAGGCAATTTTGTCAAGAGGCACAGAGAAAGAAGACAACCTTACATGATCTGTTTCCTGAAATGAAATGGCTCTTGTGGAAAAGAAGGGGATTTCTCTCCCCTTCCACTACCCCACTGGCCAGTCTCCATAGCAGAACCACTCTCTCAGAAGGTAATTCTTCTTCAAGCAATTGGAGAGTGCATTGAGAGAATCCAAGGCATAGTTTCAGAAGCAGAGACACACATGCTCTCCAAATTGACATGGATACTGAGAAGCAGTCAATGGGGAGACAACATTTAAGCAAATCCAAGCAGTGGGACCTCTGACAGCAAAGAAAAGAGCCAGCTATGGACTCAAGTGAGAGCTCAGCCTGGCAATTAAGAGTTGAGTTGCAAAGGGGGAGTAGACTCTAGGAGCTGTTCTGCTCCACGCAGCAGACAGACATTGCACCCAAGGGGAAGCTTTGTAAAGACAGAATGAGGAAAGAAAGCATCAAAGCCCTGCAACTCCAGAATTCAGTTGTCTTGGCAGCGTGGGACTCACTGGTATTGTACTTGTTTTGGGCCCCTTGTTCTCACAGAAGCTGTATGCAGTTGTAGAAGAATGTGTCCTAGGTTTAGTGAGGTGAAATTTTCTATAGCTATTCTTACTTTGCCATCTTAGTAATTGCCTTTGCTAAGAGCTGATTTTGTATACTGGCTGATGGTTAATGAGAAAGCATAATGGAGGAGGATCTTGAGTGATAGTCTTTAGCAGTATAGGCCCAGGAGGACCTGGGTTCAGACGTGGCCTCAGACACTTACTAAATGTGTGACCCCGGACAAGTCACTTAACCTCAATCACCTTAAAAAAAAAAAGGGAGTATAGCCCCACAAAGGATACCTAGCACCTGAAATAGCAGCTATCCTCTGCTGGGGACCCAACCTGAGACTTGGAGTATGAGTTGGGATATAAAATGGTGGAATTGGACTAGAGTATCTCTAAGGTACCTTCTAGTTCTAAATCTGAAACTTTAGCCTCTTGTATCTTACTCCAGAGTCACATTTTCCATTTTTTCCTCTTTAATACAATAGCTCCTGAGAAGAAATTGTTTTGTTTACTTATATCATTTACATATACTATTATTTTATTTACTTCTGTGTTGTTTACTTGCCCTATCCTTAACATTAAGGACAGAAGATTTAGGGGAGAGAAGTTGTGTATGAGGAGACCTGGGAAGAGACATTTTGTATGAAATCTGGGAACTCAATTTATCTTTCATTGGTGCATTTCAGCCCTAACTCAGGGGATAGAAAGACATGCTTTTAACTATAGATTTTTTTGGTTTTATGTCAATTAACTATTGATAATTTTATATCATCTTTATTCTCCCATTCCTTAAGCAGAAAGTCATCCTTCATAACAAAGCACAAAAAAGGAAGGGGAAAAAAGTATCACAGTCAAACAAATCAATTCATCTATATCAATCAAGTCCAGTAGTCTTCCATTTCTGCAAAAAAAGATGGAGGTGTATTTTCATTTCAAGTTTGGATATTATCATTACTCTGCATTCGGTCTTGATTTTGTTGGTGTTCTTTCCCTTTATATTATTATAGTTGTAGAGACATCTCTGCTTCAAGTGTTCACATGGACTGGACTACTTGTGCTTGACCTGTGGTAGAACTTTCAGAGCTCATATTGGTCTGATCAGCCAAAGTCAGAAACACTTCACCTTGACCTCAACATGGTGATGTCATTTTTGGTTCTTTTCAAGCACAAAGGACAACAACCTTTAGTTATTATTTTCTTGGTTCTTATGATTGACATCTATTTTGTGTCTCCTTTCCACCCCCCCAAGTAAAAAAGTTTACTTTGCATCTATTTTTTGTATTTTTTTTCACATAGCATAAAGCAATAACTACTGATGTTTACAAAGACTCAGATACCTGCCCCTTCCTGTTCTGTACCCAAACAGGTGGTTTGACTATACTCAGTGTTGGGAGAACCTACTGCTACTGAAAATGGGATTAGGTTTCCATTCTCATAATCATTAGCTCATTAAAAACTACAACCCTGGCATTCCAGGAATAATGCTATTATAGTAAGACTTATAACTTACAAGTGTCGAGGCCAGATGTGGCCCTCTAGGTCGAGGACCACTGGAGGCCACATTGAGGCTGCAGGTTCCCCACCCCTTCTCTAGGGTTCTCCAAAGTAGGGATTAAAACAGGTAGATACAAACATGAATAAGATATGAGACAGGTGGTTTTTTCCTATACAAAAAGAAATGCTAAGTACAAAAGAATCACAGTGCTCATTAATAGATTGACTAGAATTCAGCAACTTCATATTTAACTACCCAACTGTCTGGGCACAGTAGGAAGAAGTGAAGCTTTAAAGTGGGAAAGGAAGAGAGTAATAGCAAGACTAATTGTTCCTTCTGGTACCTCCACTGAATCATCCTCAGCTCTTATACCTCCAAAGCCAACTGGAAGTTTCTGCAATCTCCCTTTGCAAGGGAATCCTTCTCATGACTGAAGGAAGGTTGCCCTCCTTCCCAGCTTCGATGTGGTCACCTAGAAGAAGACAGAGAATATCAATGCTTGCTCTGCACAATCTATCTGGAAGGGCAAATCTGAGTATGTTCATTGCTTCTATTATATATAAATATATGTACATGCATGTAATTGATTTTATATAGACATAATATGATATTGACAACTGTAATATGTATTATACATTATATATTAATGCATTATATGTTACTTATTAGAGGCAGCTGGTGGCTCAGTGGATAGAGCACTGGGCCTGGAGTCAGGAAGACTTGAATTCAAATCCAGCCTCAGACATGTCCTAGATGTGTGACCCTGGGCAAATCACTTAAGCTCTGATTGCCTAAAAAAATGAATCTACTGGAGAAGGAAATTGCAAACCACCTTAGAGTCTTTGCCAGGAAAACTTCAAACGATCTCATGAAGAGTGAGACGTGACTGAAATGATTAAACAACAGTAACAAAAAAGTTATGTATTAATATAATGCATGTATTACACATAATATACATTATATGTACATATGTACACACACATACACACACACACACGCACACACACAAACACACACACACACACATCTGCCTGCTAAAAGCCTGGAAGCTGAGGGAAGACTTCTCCACATGGCATTTCTCAGCTATTTCTAGGCAACTCTTTATAAAGAAGATCTAAGGTTAACCAGCTTAGGCTCAGCAGGTCGGACCTCCGTTTCTGGGGAAGGGAACATTACAGGTAACTGCAGGTAGGGCAATAAATATATAAGGCTAACAGTCTTAGGACTGATTCCCCAGATTGGAACAAAGTCTTATCTTTTAACTCTAGGGTGTGTAATGACCATAGTCCTCTTTTCCTTATGGCATTTCTCTGCCTTCTGCCATAGAAACTAAGGCACACAAAAACCTCTGGCACACTGCTCTACTGATCTCCTCTTGCTTGCTTTTGACATGATTTGCTTAGAATCATAGAACTACAGGACCTGGCATGACCTTATTTTGTAACTGCTTTCTGGGAAAAGTTTCTGATTAGGGTCCTTTGCTTTTATCACTCCAGGATTTCAGTCCTGGTCTCCCAAAGACCTAGGTAGGGGAGCCTTGCCACTTACTTTGTCAGTGAATAATACTGTCAGGCAGCAGCTAATAAGTGGACTGTGCCTATATTGTTGACATTTATTTGCTATTTTTTTGTTTTTTCTTAGTCTCATCTCAATGTTACCTGGCTGTCATCATTACTAGAAGCTTTAAGCACATCAAAATTGGGTTTGTAAAGCCTGGTCAAGTGTCTAATATACTTTTTTTACTCTGTTGTATCTTGGGATAAAATTTTATGTGCCCCATTTTAACATGCTGTTAATGTACCCTAAGAAAGGCAGTTAAATGAAGAACCATTAGGTTGAAAACAGACATATTAATCTGGAAATAGTCTATCAATTTGCTGATGGTTGATGAACATACTAAAATTCTATTTTTTACATCTGTCTGGTTCTGGATGTCACTCACTAATTTAAGTTCTTCTCTGTCCTTGTACCGGATTCAAGTTCAAAGGAAATTCTGGCTCTGTTACTACTTGGAGTCATGGGTAAATCATACGACTTTTCTAGGTCTCAGTTTACCCACCCATAAAATGAAGGTATGGGACTGTTGTTGTTTGTCTTTCTTTCTTTCTTTCTTTTTTTAAAGGCAATTGGGGTTAAGTGACTTGCCCAGAGTCACACAGCTAGTAAGTGTCAAGTGTTTGGTCTGAGGCCGGATTTGAACTCAGGCCCTCCCGACTTCAGGGCCGGTGCTCTATCCACTGCGCCACCTAGCTTCCCCTTGTCTTTCTTTTTCAAAGAGGACTAATGACATCATGGGGTGATGTCTTGACTCCTATGTGAATTGGTTTAAGTGAGGCAGAGCTGCACAAAGTTCTCAACCTTACTCTCTTTTCCAGAGTCATAAGAGTCCAGTGGCAAGACAAAAGTCAAGACAACTGGTGATGCTGTCAGATTGACTAACATGACAAAACAGGAAAACGATAAATGTTGGAGAAGATGTGGCAAAATTGGAACACTAATGCATTGTTGGTGGAGTTGTGAAATGATCCACCCATTTTGGAGAGTAACTTGGAACTATGCCCAAAGGGTTATAAAAATGTGCATACCCTTTGACCCAGCAATAGCATTTTTAGGGCTGTATCCCAAAGAGATCATACAAATGGGAAAAGGATCTACATGTACAAAAATATTTATAGCAACTCTTTCTACGGTGGCAAAGAATTGGAAATTGAGGGGATACCTATGAATTAGGGAATGACTGAACAAGTTGTGGTATATGAATATAACAGAATACTATTATGCTATAAGAAATGATGAGCAAGAGGACTTCAGAAAAACCTGGAAAGACTTGTATGGATTGTTGCTGAGTGAAGTGAACAGAACCAGGAGAATGTTGTACACAGTAACAGCCACATTGTGCGATGACTAATGTTGATAGACTTGGCTCTTCTCAGCAATGCAAGGATCTAAGACATCCCCAAAGGTCTCATGATGGAAAATGCTATTTACATCCAAAGAAAGAACTATGGAGCTTGAATGCTGATCAAAACATACTATTTGCTCTTTTTTTCTTCTGTTTTATTTTGTTTCTTCTTTCTTGTAGTTCCTCCTATTGGTTCTAATTCTTCTGACTAATGTGAAAATATGTTTAATAGGAATATATATGTAGAGCCTATATCAGAATGCATGCTGTCTTGGGGAGGGATGTGGGGAGGGAGAGGAAAAAATTTTAAACTCAAAGGCTTGTGGAAGTGAATGCTGAAAACTAGAAATGGATTAATTATTGAAAAAAAAAAGACAACTGGTGATGAGGAGGATGACATTGGCGTCTTCGATGTCTGACCAAACTTGAAGCATTCCTTAGTGCCCCACTCTCCTGGGGAAAGTCTTCACATGCTTGGGATAGACACCCCGCTAACCAATCGATGGGTTTGATGCCCCTTGGTTACCCTCAACCTGGTTTAGCCCATCTGCCAAGAAGGTTTTACCTTGGTGTGGCTGCTGTGTATCCTAAAGCTTTCAGGAGCCACAGGTGATTTAATGCCGGGTAGACACGGCATTAAGATGGATGAGTAGCCCCAAAAAGGGCTCAGCAAGCCCTCACATCAGAGGCGCTGTTGTTGTTTATCCTTCATTCTGGAAGAGGACCATGACATCAGGAAGATGATGCCATGACTTGTAAATGAATTAGATTTAAGTGAGGGAGGGCTGTGCTAAGTCACCAGCCTCACTTTCTCCTCCAGAGCCATTTCAGTCCAGTGGCCAGATATAGATCAGGACGACTGTAGATGGCCCCGGATGCAGTGGGGGGACCTTGGCTTTTTTAAGCTAAGGTCTTTCTGAGTTCTCACTTTGATTGAGGCAAGGCCCATTCAGTGATTAAGGCTGGTTAAGAAATGAGCCAAGGAATGGCCCCTTTTATAAAAAAAAAAAATCTGAGACCAAAGACCCTCAGGGTTTCTGGCCAAAACAGAAACAATTACTATTTACATTCTCTCTGAACCAACAGGGCCCAAACAATAACTACTAGGGCTAGGACCTATTGCTGGCCAAGAGAGTTTGGTTTAAGGCATGATCTTTAAGAAAGAAATCTAGCCAGTAAATTCCAAGATATTTTGATAGGTTTCAGCCATCAAAATTTACATTCCTTTGGGCAGAGCACCCCAAGGTAGGGGGAAGGGAGGAGAGGGAGAGGGAAACTGGCCAGTTATGTCCGCAGTGGGGCAGCTCAGACTACTTACAGGTTGTTGTTTGTCCTTCATTCTCAAAGAGCACCATGACATCAGGAAGATGATGCCTTGACTGGCAAATGATTTGGGTTTAAGTGAGGGAGGGCTGTGCAAGGCCACCAGCCTCATTTTCTCCTCCAGAGCCCTCTGGGTCCATTGGCAAGATATAGATCAGGACGCCTGGAGATGTCCCTGAAGAGTTAGGTTTAGTCTGTAGTGGCTTTGGTTGCATCAACTTGAATTTGAGTTAAATGGGCAGTTGGTGAGGTTATAAAGATGGACAAAATGGGGGATTCAAATGAAAATAATAGAATTGAGACTCAAACAACTGGAAGCTACCTGAGTAGTGGATGGAGGTAATTACTACATAAAAGACTGAACTTTAAGCAAGTTTCTCCAGAATGGAAGTAAAGGGCAAAGTTGCTAAAGGCCTGATTAAGTCTTAAAACAGAATTAAAATCAGTTTTCAATTTTACACCAGTCAGCACAATTGTGTGACTTCTTCCAGCTCCATTCAGCATCATACAAGTAAGGGCTGAGGAGGTATATGGGAGGAGTGATCCAGAGCTGAGGTTTGTCAAGATATATAAGCCACTAGGACAAGAGGCCAAAGAATTCAATAGTAAGGAACAGCGTATAGTTGAATTGGCTTGAGACTGAGAAAAGAAGAAAGGTTAAGTCAGAGGGTAATGGCTTAAGAAAGTATTGAGGGGGTAGAGAGATTATACAGAGTGTCCCAAAAGTCTTTGTGCAGTTTAAGCCATTGAAGCTCTGAGTTTATTAGTTTTAAGCTACTAAAGCTTAAAATTGCACTAAGACTTTTGGGACATGCTGTATATTGCAATGAGAGAAAAAATGTTATGGGTGTAAAGAAAAGGGAACGATAGAATCATAAGATAGAATGATATAGTTAAATAGAAAAATGTCAGGTTTTTTGGAGTTTTTTAATTTTTTAAAATTGTTTTAAGGAAGTAGAACATTTCTGGGTGATGATAAGATTAAAGGAATAAATATTACTGTGTGAAGCAGAGGTAGACTCGAGGAGTACGTCATGAGACTTAAGGAGACAGTAATTGAGAGGTTTAGGGAGGTTTGAGGAAGCATCTATATGGATGGTTAAGTCACTTAGTGTAAGAGCAGGTGTGGGAAAGGAAAGGAGGTGAGCCTGGCTCTGACTTCCTTTAGGAAATGGGACGAATGACCTGAGAAACAGAACACAAAAGAAACCATTAATCTGAATTGGGTGGAAATTTTTAATTGATTTAACTTTTAATTTCACTAACTTTTTTTATTAATTTATTTCGATTTATCAATAATCACTTCCATATGCTTTTGAGTTTAAAATTTTTCTCCCCCTTCCTCCCCACCACCCTCCCCAAGACAGCACACAGTCTGATATAGGCTATACATTTACATTCATATTAAACACATTTTCACATTAGTGATGTTGTAAGTAGAAATTAAAACCAATAGGAGGAACCATCAGAAAGAGGAAACAAAACTCAACAGAAAAAAAATATAGCAATTCAACTTCCATAGTTCTTTCTTTGGGTGTGGATAGCATTTTCCATCACAAGACCTCTGGAGATGTCTTAGATCCTTGTATTGCCAGGAAGGGTTAAGTTTATCAATATTAGTCATCACACAACGTGGCTGTTATTGTGTTAATTTCATTAACTTCAAAAAGGGAAAAGTTTCTGAGTAAGTGCTAAAAGGAGTGTCAATGGGGAACAAAGAATACTCTGACTGTCTTCCAACATCAGTGCATCAGTGGAATGAGTAAAGGTATATCCAGTAGTAGAGAGGATGATTTATTGTTAAGTCATTTTCAGCAGTATCAGACTCTTTCATGACCCTGTTGGGGGTTTTCTTGGCAAAGATACAAGAGTGGTTTGCCATTTTCTTCTCCAGCTCGTTTTACAGATGAGGAAACTGAGGTAAACAGGGTTAAGTGACCTGCCCAGGGTCATATAACTGATAAAGCAGCTAGGTGGCACAGTGAATAAAGCACCAGGCCTGGAGTCAGGAAGCCTTGAGTTCAAATCTGGCCTAAGCCACATATGAATCCCAGCTAATTAGTTTAATCAAACTAATTAGTTTAAAACTAATTTAATTAATTAGGTTTTTTCTCTTACTTTTAAAGTATTTTGTTTCATGGGTTGTAAAACCTTTTAAAGAATGCCATAACATAAAAGATTTCTGCAGGAGAATATAACTGGGGGGGAGGGGAAGATAGGTTCCTACATAACAAGTGAACACAGATTAGCCACCCAGAATCACAGAATTTTAGAGTTGTAACAGACTTCCCACATCATGGAATTCAACTCAAACCAGAAAGAAACACACCTATTATAATATATCAGACAAATGGTTGTTTATTTTCTACTTGTACTCTGCCTCCCCCCCACTTTAGATGATGATGCCCATTACCTCCCCAGACAATCTATCCACTTTTGAACAGTGCTAATTCTTAGGAAGTTTTTCCTGATGTCAAATTAAATTTGCCTTTGCATAACCTAAACCTGGCACATACTGGGGTACTGAAGAAATGAGGCAGGGGATAGATGATTCAGGGGGCCCTTTCAGCTCTAAGATCCAGAGATCTTAATCACTTCCATCAGTTCTAAAAGGAGTAGCCTGTATGTACCCACCCTACTCATCATTAATGTCCAGGCAATATTTGGGTATGATGGTTGTGGGCTTGGTTCCCGTGTAGATTCTGGATTTGGGGGATACCCTTATGGAGTGAGGAGCTCCCCTATGGTGAACTGTGGCAAGAAGGAAAGGCTAGATTCAATATGCTTACCAAATCCATCTATAACATGGGTGTTTCCAAAGCAGCTGAACATTGTCCCCAGGTTTTCTGGAATCAAAGCTCATCCCACATAATGGCCCATGGAAGGCCTCCTCATAGCCCCACCCTGAGGTGAGGCTCAGCCAAAGCTGCTTTGAATAAGCGATATATTTCTATTTCCTTATGATAAGGAAACTGACATTCTGACACACCTTATATCCAACGGAGATAAACCAAGGCCCCTAGATTTATGGAGAATTCAGAGCCTTTCTGACTATACTCCTCTAGTGCTGCCTGACCCAGATTAAAATGTAATTGGGAAATGTTTACCAGAATAAAAAAGTACAATAAAACATAGATGATGCTAATTTGTGGTTTTCTCAGTCAATATGCAACCTGCAGGGATCAGTTCTTTTTTAATTTGATAACCACAGGTTTAAAGGATCCTTAAAGTTCCTTCCAGCTCTAAATGAAAGATCCTCTACTTGCTAGACTGTTTTTGTCATTCTGCATTAAGCATATCTCAAAGCTTCTCTGCAATGGTGAATGTGTGTCCTAGGTGAGAAAAGAGCCCAGAGCAATCATAGATTGAGCCTGTATCCAGATACCCAAGCCCAGCAAAGGTAAGATGGAGAAATCATCATGGAAGGGGAGAGAAGCCAAAACAATTAGAGAGAAGAAATTAAAAACAACAACAACAACAACGTTGAAGGTCCTAGGATGATTCAGTCTTGGTAAGGGTTTGACAATAACATCAAGGTAGGCTAGCCCAGTGCAAAACTGTGAAGTAGCCAATGTTCTCCACCCTATCCATTTGGGGCCTTGCCCTCCTCACCTTCCCTAGCACCCAGTGCTCTCATGCTTCTTCCTTCTGGGTCCTCACTCCTACCTCCATCTTACGGTTGTCAGGTTCTTCCTTTACGCTAAAGTGTAAATGACTAATAGCAGTTTAAAATAGTATCCCTCCCATCATTATGTGCATTTAAACAAGGATTAAAGCCTTAAACTAAAAGCATGAAGGTCTGTCACAGAGCAACCAGTTTAGGGAGATTTTAAGAGAAACATTAAGCCTTATAGGGAAGGGAAGGGAATAAGCATGTATATAATAGAGGCTCTTATGCACCACTTTTAACAAATACTGTGTCATTTGATTCTTTGCAGCATGGCTGAAACAATATCCTATGGGCAGGGACCTAGCGTCCTATGCTGTGCTCAGTTGAGAGGCAGCTGTGATGCACAGCAAAGTGTAATGAATTTGGAATCAGTGGGTCTAGGATTCTCTGATACTTATAACTTGTCTGATATAGGGCAAGTGACATAATTTCTCTGGATCTCAGTTTCCTCTTATATAAAGTGAAGGTGTGGTGGTTAATTAGATGACTTCTGAGGACCCTTCCACCTCTAAATATATGAGCCTTTCCTAGGCATATAGGTAGCATAGTGGATAAAATACAGGGCCCACAGGCAGGAAGACCCGAGTTCAAATCTAGCCTCAGATGTTTACTAGCTGTGTGACCCTGGACAAGTCACTTAACCTCTGTTTGGCTCAGTTACTCCAATGGTAAAATGGGCAATAATAATCGCATCTGCGAAAACAGAGTTGTTTGTATTTTTTGTTTGGCAAGGGGGTTAAGTGACTTGCCCAGGGTCACACAACTAGTAAGTGTCAAGTGTCTGAGGTCAAATTTGAACTTAGGTCCTCCTGACTCCGGGGCCAATGCTGTATCCACTGCACCACCTAACTGCCCCCTTAAAATGAAGATAAAAGATTTTTTTTTTAAACAGCACTTATTTATTTATTTTTTGGCTAGGCAATGGGGTTAAGTGACTTACCCTGGGTCATACAGCTAGTCAAGTGTTAAGTGTTTGAGGTCTGATTTGAACTCAGGTCCTCCTGACTCCAGGGCTGGTACTCTATCCACTGTGCCACCTAGCTGCCCCCCAAAAACATAGTTGTTTTGAGGATCAGATGAAATATTTAGAAAATGCTTAGCACAATGCCCGACACATAGTAGGTGCTCAACAAATACTTGTTTCTTTCTTTCTTATGTGAAAAGATATTGTAAGAGACAAGGTGGCTAGGTAGCACTGTGGATAGCGTGTTGTGCCTGAAGTCAGGAAGACCTGAATTCAAATCTCAAACATTTACTAGCTTAACCTTGTTTACCTCAGTTTTCTCATGTGTAAAAGGAGCTGGAGATGGAAATGACAAACCGCTCTGTTACATTTGCCAAGAAAACCCCAAATGGATTCACAAAGAGTCAGAAACGACTGAAATAATTAAACAACAAAAATTATAAGGGATGGGAGAATTGTGGTGGGCTGTCCTCCACACCTCCTAAAGAAGGTATTTAGCAACAGGAAGGGTGTAGGTATGGGCTAGAAGAAAGATTTCCTGGAGAGGGTTATTAAAACACTGGACTAATTCATCCAGGGTAATTGTCAAAGTCAGAGAATCAGAGAATGTCAGAGCTGGAAGGGACTTTAGAGATTACCTAGCCCACCTCTCCATTTTTAAAAATTTTATATTTTTTTGCTTTTTGGTGAGGCAATCGGGGTTAAGTGATCAGCTGGATTCGAATTCAGGTCCTCCTGACTCCACAGCCAGAACGCTATCCACTACATCACCTAGCTGCCCCCAACACCTCTCCATTTTGCAGAGGAGGAAACTGACTCCTACAGAGGGAAAGTGATTTACACAAGATTTCACAGCTATTAAAGTTCAAAGCAGAAACTAGAACCTAGTTTTCCTCTCCCTCAAGTCCATATTCTTTCTAATCTTTCATACTACGTCTGTTGTAGTTATCATTATTTATGGTTCAGTCCTGTGATTTCATTGGTGTAAAGAATTCCCAGAGAAGAAATTCCTTTTTTCTAATGCAGATCAGCAACTGTTCTTCAATATATCTCTCAATTGAAAAGTATTTTGAGCCTTAGAAAGTTATTTCTAGGGGCAGCTAGGTAGAGCAGCGGATAGAGCGCTGGCCCTGGAGTCAGGAGGACCTGAGTTCAAATCCAGCCTCAGACACTTGACACTTAACTAGCACTGTGATCCTGGGCAAGTCACTTAACCCCATTGCCTAGTTAAAAAAAAAAAGAAAGAAAGAAAGTTTTTTCTGTAACTAGAATGACTTTATAACCATACCTTGGTCCCACTGGAGTATCTCAGACATCGAAGTCAGGTTCTTTAAGTGCCTGGGAGGAAGTGAAGGGCCTCCTACTTAGTCATATATGGATGAGGGTATGGAAGGGGAAACCCAGTGCTTAGGGAAGAAATTCAGCCAATCAATAAACATTGACTACCTACTATGTGCCAGGCCCTGTGTTAAGCACTGGAGGTACAAAGAAGGGTAAAAGATAATCTCTGTTCTCAAGGAGATCACAATCTCAGGCCCGGTATGAATCCTACTGAGATTCTTTAAGGGTTTTCAAGCTTTGCCATCTTTAAAACGGAAACCTTTCTCATTTAGACCCTGATCTCAGGTCCAATGTGAACATTACTGGGATTCTTCAAGGGTTTCCAAGTTTTGCTATCTTCAAAGTGGAAAACTTTCTCATTTAGACTGTTATCTTCTCCTGTCCGGAGGGCAGTTAGGTGGTACAGTGGATAGAGTGCCGGGCCTGGAGTCAGGAAGATTCATCTTTCTGAGTTCAAATCTGATCTCAGATACTAACTGTGTGACCTTGGGTAAGTCACTTAACCGTGTTTGCTTTAGTTTTCTCATCTGTAAAATGAGGAGAAGAAAAAACAAACATCAAACTACTCCAGTATCTGTGCCAAGAAAACCCCAAATGGGCTCAGTAAGAGACAGACACGACTGAACCTCCTCTCCTGGTTCCCAGGGTGGGAAGGCTGACTTAGCAAAACTATTATGTACAACTTGCTATTCCTTTTAAATGTATAACATGATGATACTTCTAATGAAGTATTAAAGTAGGGAATTTTGGAAGAAATAAAAAAAATAGAGTTAGGGGAACCATCCGCTATTTAAAAAGAACCCTAGAGGCCAAAGAAATAGAGCCTCTAGGATTGTGCTGATTTTGTCTCAAAGGCAGTTGTCTACCAAGACATTCTGATGCGATTAGTTAAAGACCTCCTGCCCCACCGAGATAGTCTGGTGAGATTAAGTATAGGGAGACACCCTAATTGAGACTAGACTTGACCTTAGGAGGCCCTAAGGTTAGAGCACTGGCCCTGGATTCAGAAGGACCTGAGTTCATATCTGACCTCAGACATTTACTAGTTGTGTGACCCTGGGCAAGACATTTAACCCCAAATGCCTCTGAAAAAAAAAAAAGAAGCACTAAGATTAACTGGAAGGTTAAGAGGGTTTTCCCCAAATCATAGGTGATCCTGTCCTTTTTACTCAATCTTCCAAAAAAGGAAAGTGGCTGAGCAGACTCTCAGGTTAGACTTCTTTTGCACCTGCCCTAAAGATATGTAAAGTGTGTGTGTATGTGTGTGTGTGTGTGTATGTGTGTGTGTGTGTGTGTGTGTGTGTGTGTGTGTATGTACCTATTCTGGGAAGCTGCTCATTAAACATTTTATCTTCTATTCCTACCTCTTGATTTATTGACTTCCAGTCAAATGGAACTAGGTGCAAGGAATTATTCTCCAGGAGGATATTAAGGTCTCTAAGGTGAGGAATTCCTCAACACTAGCTACCTGTCAACTTCCTATCAGATGATGCTAATTAAACTTTTCCCTCTTCTAGGCTTGCCTCTTTATTGACCTCCAGTCAAATCAACCAAGGTAGGGGGAATTACTCTCCAGGAGGATGTTAGAATCTCTGGGATGAAGAATTCCCCAACAGGACCGTATGTGTTTCCCAAAAGCATCACTCTATGCAAATCACACCGTAAAAACCACAGGATTTATGAGGGAAATGGAGTTGGGGTCACAGTGCTTAAAAACTTTGTCAATGACACACACACAAAAAAATAGGAACCTAGTAAAATATGGTAGTTAATTCAGTTGCTTTTAATATCATATCTGACTCTTCATGAGCCCATTTAGGGTTTTCTTGGCAGAGATATTGGAGTGGTTTGCCATTTCCTGCTCCCGATCATTTTACAGATGAGGAAACTGAGGTAAACAAGCTTAAGTGACTTGCCCAGGGTCACACAACTAGTTAGTGTCTAAGGCCAGATTTGTACTCACAAAGAGGAATATTCCTGACTCCAGGGGGCCACTGTATCCACTGCACCACCAAGCTGCCTGATAAAATGTTGTAGCATAGTTTTATACATGCCACATGGCTAAAAAATAGATAAATACTACAATATATAGTGGCTGCATGCCCAATCTCAGGTTACTGCTGCAAGAGCAAATTGGACAGGCTGAAATTAAGCTTCTAGGTGGCAGGGGAAGGGGGTAAGGCTGAAGGTAGAGGTAGAAGGGGTGGGTATTGGAAGGGTTGTGGCTTATGAGTTATTGTGAAGTGGTGCTGTATTCTGCATTCTTGATGTTTCCTGCAGAAGAAATAGTGCAGAGTCAAACTTGAAATCTGAATCAATGCTCAAAGCATTCCCTAATATATTCATTGTGTTGGAACATATTTTTGAAACACGTATTAGAGCAAAATAGAGTGTATTTAGATGTTGTGGCTTATAGTTAAGGGGTGAGAGTTTCCCAGCCTACGCAAGGGTCTTGAGGAAGGGAACACAGCTCCCTGCAAAGACTGCTGAAGCAGCAGAAGCCAATAACCCCTCAGACACTACATTGGTGGGAGTGATCATTACTGCAGCATCATAGCTAGAATTGAAGAAGTCCTCGCCTTTTTTGCTGCATCATTTCCCTACAATACAATTTCCCATGACCTTTCTTCTTTGTCAGGAACCTCCTGGCTCCGAGTAAGCCCTCTAAACTCTTCCGGAGACTGTCACAGCTATACTAAGACTTCAGCAATATTCCTTGAGAACCTAGGATGCTGTTGAGCCAGTCAGTGCCTTTGTCCCACGTGAAGCAGCTTAATATATTAGAAAGAGCATTAGACTTGTTTGAATGTTCACTCTGCCACTTACTAACTATGGATTTCAAAAAGTCATTTAATCTCTCCATCCTTAGTTTTACATCTAGAAAAACAGAAAATATAATGCTTATATTACCTATCTCATGAGGTTGTTGTAAGTGTAAATTCTATCTCCCCTCCCTCAATCATCATAAAGGGTGAAGACTTCCCAATTGAATCAATCAGATACAAACTAGGGGAGAAGAAGGCCCAGAAATCTCTATTAAATCAATCAGTCAATAAAAGGCATGAGTGTAGGTTCAAGATATCCTTGATCAATTTGGAGGGAGTGAAAGTCATTGAATGAAAGAGAAGAGGCTGCACAGGAAGTGTATTGGGATTGGCTGCAGAGCCTCAGTCACACCCAATGGGTCTTGCATAAAATAATAAACCAGGTTGGATTTCCCAGCTTCCTGTCGATGGCCAGCACAAAGGAGAAAGCATTTGCAAGTAAGACTTCAGGAGGGAATCAATCAGAGGAGAGGGGGAAAAGAAGAGCTTCTGCCTTCTCTTCTCCTCCATCCCCCTCTTTCCAGAGGACGACCTGGTGAAATCTGAAAGGTTGGAGAGTTTGGCTTTGCCAGCAGTGTGTCTAAAATAACAGTGACTGGTGGAAGTCCACATCAGGAACGAAGTACAAACTAGACAACTTGAGGAAAGGAAGCTTCAGGACTATATGAGGAGAAGAGCTGAAAGAGAAATCATGCCTACTCCACAAAGTAGAAGAGAATTTCCAGGAATCAGAAGCTGTGACTTACCCCTTTGCCATCTGAGCTCCCTGGACTTTGCATGTGTTTGTGGGAGAGGGTATCTCAGACTCGGTAGAAGGTGAAGGTGAGAATATTTTGTCCCAATTGTTTTTCACTATACCATCTTGCACTTAACTAACAACTCACTGAGTGATACTGGCTCATTGATATCAGCTGATATCCTTATATAGAATGAAATGAACAGAAGAAAAAATTATATTTTAATATCAATATTATAAAAAATCAATGGTTTTAAAGACATAGAAACTGATGAAGGAAAAATTGAGCAGAACTAGGAGAACAATTTATACAACACCATTGGAATAACAATTTTGAAGGCTCTGAGAACTCTGATCAACTAATAATAGCCATGGTGGGGGCAGGGAGGGAGAGGTGGGGAAAATATAAAAATATAAATATGTAAAATAAATATAAAAAGTGCACAGCAGAGAATAAAAGAAAATATACAAGAAAGCATAGAAAGCAGGGTAGCTTTGAAAACAAGTAGTACTTATATAGTTTTTTTTTAAATAAACAGTGTGAAATGTCAGTTTATGGTTTTATAATGAATCTTCCATATGTGTTAAGAACATGGAAATGTTCTTTTTTTTTTGTCTTTAGTTAAGTTCAAACATGAATAAGAAGTAAAAAAAGAACTCTGATCAGTGCAATGACAAACTATGATTCCAGAAGATCTTAATAAGGGGGGATGCTACCCAACTTCTGATGGAGAGGTGATGGATTCAACATGACCCCAAGTTTTCTTGTCTTCGGGATAAACAACCTCAATTCCTTCAACTCATATGGTTTAGTTTCAGGCCTCCTTATGATCTTGACCATCTTCCTTTAGAAGCTTGTCAGTCAGTCAGTCAGTCAATTAACATTTATTAAGTGCCTGCTGTGTACCACACACTATACTTAGTGCTGGGGATACAAAGAAAGGTAAAAGACAGCCCCAGTTCTCAAGGAACTTACAATCCAATGGAGCATTCATTCAACATGAAAATGATTATGTACAAACAAGTTAGATACAGGATCCATTGAAAATAAGAAGCAGAGCAAAGGCACTAGCATTAAGTGGGATCAGGAAAGGATTTTTGTAAAAGGTAAGATTTTAACAAGGGATTGAAGGAAGCCAGAGAGGCCAGTCTCCTAAAATGTGACATCCAGAACAAAATACAATACTCTAGATATGGACAGTCAGGACAGAGTTTAGCTGTTTGGTCGTTTTTCAGTTGTGTCCAACTCTTCATGGCCCCATTTGGGGTTTTCTTGGCAAATATACTGCAATGGTTTTCCATTTCCTTTTCCAGCTCATTTTACAGATGAGGAAACTGAGGCAAACAGGGTTAAGTGACTTGCCCGGGGTAACTTGGTTAGTAAGTGTCTGAGGCCGAATTTGAACTGGTGAAGATGAATCTTACTGACTTTAGGCCCAGAGCCCTACCTACTGTTCCACCTAGCTGCCCTTAGGACAGAATTTTCCTATCATTGGATTATTATTTTCCCTTTTCTGGAGACCATCCTTCTATTCACACAGTCTAAGATCAAGTTAGCTTTTATGACTATCATGCTACACCATTGACTAACCTCAAAGTCCACTAAGCCTCCCCAATCCCATGCATCTTTTTCACATGGATTCATTTCTAATATTGTCTTTCCATAGTATTCATACCTTCAGCACTTAGCATGGTGCCTGGCACATAGTAGATGCTTAATAAATGTTTATTGATTGATATTTATGTTGATTTTTTTACTCAGAGGTGGACTTTGACGCTTAAAAACATTGCATTTCATCTCCTTAAAATCAGCCCATTGTCCTAGGCTTTGAAGATCATTTGAAATCCTAGTTCAATGTGTTGCTATACCTACCAGTTTCACAGTCAGCACCTCTAGGTTTTGTGATTTTCTACGACAGGGGTTGGAAAACTACAT
Organism: Vombatus ursinus; assembly: GCF_900497805.2. Classification (NCBI taxonomy): domain Eukaryota; kingdom Metazoa; phylum Chordata; class Mammalia; order Diprotodontia; family Vombatidae; genus Vombatus; species Vombatus ursinus. Next base: position 16,421,518 of record NW_020954572.1, on the reverse strand, counting down.
TCTGAGGGTCAAATGCTGCCTATTTAAAAATACAAAAACCATTCTTAACTTATGGGCAGTTCAAAAGCAAGCAGCGAGTTAAGTCTGACCTGTGGGTTATAGTTTGCACATCCCTGTTCTGGGGGTCCCTTAACAAGGGAATGGAGGAATTCCCTTCCCAAGGAGATCAGATGCCAACCCCTCTATAACTTGGTAGGTAAGTCTAAGTCTTCAGAGAGTTGTTGAGGCTCAGAGAGACAGAGAGAGAGAGAGAAAGAGAGAGAGAGAGAGAGAGAGAAAGAGAGAGAGAGAGAGGTTAAGGGACTTACATCTCCATGGTCCCAAAGTTCCTTAGTGTGAAAGGTGGTTTTGAAACCAAATTTCTCTGACTTTCAAATCCACCATTCTATCTGCTGTGCTGCATTGCCTCTCCCCAGCTTCATGCTAGCTGTAGATTTTATAAACATGACATCAGGATGACATCACAGAAAGAGCCCTGGAATTGGAGTCAGAAGACCAGGGTTCAAATTTCACACCTTTTCCTTATGATACATGTGACTTTGAATAAGTTATTTTAACCTTCCTGAGGCTGTTTTCTGTACAATGAAGGGGATGGCCTGACTAGTCTCCTAACTTCATTGGCACTGGTATAGCCTGCCCAGCCCTGCATGCCTGCATTAAAGAAGGTGCTGTACGTTCTCTATGAGCAAAGCAGAATTGCAGTAGCTCAAAAGGAGCGTGAGATGCACAAATTTAGAGGCATGTCTCTCCCAAATGGTCATATGGACCATTTGTGCCCAACCTGTGACAGAGCCTTCCTAGCTCCTATTGGTTTGATCAGCCATAGTCAACACTTATACATTGACCACGGCATAATGATGTCATTTTGATCCTCTGAGTATGCAGGACAACAGCCAATCAAATCCTATGATCCCATGATCTAAACATTAATTGGAATCATTGCTAGGTAGTTTGACAGACAATGTCTGATCTGAATTGCTTTCTCTTCCTTTTTTTTTTTTTTAACTGCTTCTCTTTCTTTTTGTTATAGGGGAGGGCTCACTGGAGAGGGTAGGGGAAAGATATATTTGGAAAAGAATATGACAAAGACAAATCAATTAAAAATATCAATTTAATCAATAAAAATAATCAAATAAATCAATAAAAATATCAATTAAAAATAACTTTTTAAAAGACTAAGCAGAAGACAGTCAACATATATTTAGCAAACACCTTGAAGGAAGTTAAGGATTTTAAAAGGTACAAGTGAGGAAGAAGTTCATTAAGTGAGTGGGGTAGCCTGGGCAAATACTTTGAGGTGGGAAATGTAATGGCGAGTTCAGAGAAGGGCAAGCTGGCCAATTTGGCTGGAACACAGAATAAATGAAGTGGGAGTTGTATTAAATACAACTGGGAAAGTTGGAGGGAGCTAGATTCTGAAGGGCTTTAAAAACCAAGCAGAGCAATGTTCCTATTATCCTAGAGGCAATAGGGAGCAAGCGAGGAAGGAAATAAGCTTTTACTGAACACCTACTATGCGCCGGCTACATAGTCAGGGCTACTAGGTGGAGAAGTGGATAGAGTGCCAGGCCTGGAGTCAGGAAGATTCATCTTTATGACTTCAAATCTGGCTTTAGACACTTTACTAGCTGGGTGACCCTGGTCAAGTCACTTAACCCTGTTTGCCTCAGTTTCCTCATCTATATATGAGTTGGAAAAGGAAATGGCAAGTCAGTCTAGTATCTTTGCCAAGAAAACCCCAAATGGGGTCACAAAGAGTTGGACACAACTGAAAACAAGTGGATAACAACAACAACAATGTGCCAGGCACTGTGCTTAGTTCTCTATGAATATTAACTTATTTGATTGTCACAACAATCCTGGAAGGTAGGTGCTATTTAGTTGAAGAAACTGAGATGAACAGAGGTGAGTGACTTCCCAAGGGTCAGTCTAACAAATGTCTAAAGAACTGCTAGTAAATGTCTGAGGCTGGATTTGAATTCAGGTCTTCTTGACTGCGTATCTAGATCTCTATCCACTGTTCCACTCACCTGCCTAAGGAGCATTTAACAGAAGGTTCTTGGGAAGGGCAGGGACAGGTCTGACCTGCCGTTTTAAGAATATTGGTTTATACAACATGACTAATGTGAAAATATGTTTAATAGAAATGTATATGTAAAGCCTATATCAGATCTCGCACCATCTTGGGGAGGGAGGGGGAGAAAAATTTAAAACTCAAAAGTTTATGGAAGTGATTGTTGATAAATCAAAATAAATTAATAAAAAAATAAAGTAACTGTAGACAATAAAAAAAAGAATATCGAATTATGAGGGGCAGCTAGATGGCACAGTGGATAGAGCACTGGCCCTGAAGTCAGAAGGACCTGAGTTCAAATCTGGCCTCTGACACATAACACTTACTAGCTGTGTGACTCTAGGCAAATCACTTAACCTCAGTTGTCTTGCCCTCCCCCCCCCCCCCCAAAATATTGATTTATGGCTAACATGACAGAAAAGAAAATGGCAAATGTTGGAGGGAGTGTGGAAAAGTTGAGACATGTACTCTTGGAGTTGTGAACTGATCCAATCATTCTGGATAACAATTTGAACTATGCCCAAAGGGCTATCAGACTGTGTATACACTTTGATCCAGTAATACCATTACTAGTTCTGTAGCCCCAAAGAGAACAAAAAAAAAGAAAAAGGTCCTATATGTACAAAAATATTTATAGCAGCTCTTTCTGTGGTGGCAAATAACTGGAAACTGAGGGGATACTCATCAATTGGGAAATGGCTGAACAAGTTGTGGTATATGATTGTAATGGAATACTATTGTGCTATAAGAAATGATGACCAAGATTGTTTCAGACAAACCTGGGAAGACTTGTATGAACTGATACAAAGTGCACTGAGCAGAACCAGCAAAACATTGTATGTAGTAACAGCAATATTGTAACTATGATCAACTATGAATGACTTAGCTATTCTCAGCAATGCAATGATCCAAGACAATTCCGAAGGACCTATGATGAAAAATGCTATTCACCTCCAGAGAAATAACTGAGGGAGACTGAATGCAGATCCAAAGCATACTTTTTTCCCTTTATTTTTCTTAATTTGTTTGTTTTTTTGGTCCATGTTTTCTTTCAAAAAATGGCTCATATGGAGATATGTTTTGTATAACTATACATGAATAACCTACATCAAATTGTTTGCCTTCTCAAAGAGGGGCCAAGAGAGGGAGGGAGGGAATTTGGAACTCAAAAGTTTTTTAAAAAATGAATTTTAAAAATTGTTATTATGTGTAATTGGAAAAATAAAATAATAAAAATTTTCACTTAAAAATATTGATTTGACTGCAGTGAAGAGAATAAATTGGAACAGGAAGAGGAGGTTTAGATTTGGAAGGAAGATAACGTAATGGAGGGAAAGGACTGGGCAATGGTGATCCAGTCGTTGGAATATCTGTAGGGTTCTCTACTTGCTGCATATCCAAGTGGAAGCTTCTGAAAATGTGTAATGTAAAAATGTATAAATTGATTCAGAGCTTGCACAGGTATTTTTTGACTATTTCCTATTGATTCACTTTGTGGTGGTGGAAAAACCCTTTAATTGGTTGCTGAACTGGAGCTAGGTGGGCATACAAAAAAGCACAAACCAACAAAAATCCCTTTTCCTTGTTGGTAGTAAGTGAAGCAAGAACTGCTGTAAGCTTCCATGTGGGGAGAGAGGGAGCAAGTGCTGCTATTGACTGCCTTGTCTTCTCACCACAACCTCTGTGGATCCATGAACACATGGCATCTCTTATTTCTTTGTTCTCTGGTGTGTTTCTTCCCCCCTGGTCTTGGGTGAATGGTTATTAGAGAGAGAGTGGACCAGAATAGCAGAAGAGCCATCAAAGACTCAGCAGTTGGAGTCTACAACAAAGGGATACAGTGGTTCAGTGGATAGAGCATGCCTGGAGTCAGGAAGACTCATCTTCATGAGTTCAAATCTGGCCTCAGACACTTACTAGATGTGTGATACTAGGCAAGTCACTTAACCTGCTTGCCTCAGTTTCCTCAACTGCAAAATGAGCTGGAGAGGAAAATGGCAGACCACTCTAGTATCTCTGCCAGGAAAATCCTAAATGGGGTCATGAACAATCAGACCCAACTGAAACCACTGAACAATAACAACCACAACCAATCACCACTGCCACCCACAAACAACAGAGGCTGAGGCAGCTGAAGAACAACCCAAATGACCCAGCCTAACAGTGAACTGACCTTGATCTTGACCACGTTTCCCATTCAAGAAAGCCACTCATTTATTTGCTGTGTCACACCCAGGAGTGAACTCGGTGGGAGGAATGTTTGTTGCAACCATTCAGTTTAAGTCCAGTCTCCACAGGGACCTAGGTGGTAGAAAAGAGTGTGCCCCAGTTATGTTACTTTTTTAACTTTGGGTCTTGCTGTATCTTCTTAGTAAATATTCCTTTGTAATAGCTAATTGATGTTAATTGGCTTTGTAAGTGATTGAGTAACTATCAACAGATCAAAATATTGGGACAGTAATCACTGGTAATTAATATGGGGGGGGAATACATTAAATATGGACTTGAGTAATAGCATCAGAAAAACCTTGTGGTCTCTTATGGATACTCCTAGTATCCTATGGATACTGCCTGAAGGCAGTAGTTTTGCTCTAGGACATTGTGATCAGGGTTTGGGAGAGTAAAACTAAAGTGTACATGTTTCATATTCAAGGCCCCGTCTGGGATAAACCCAGTGTCCCTCACATTTGTGGGGACCCCCTGGAGAGATTCTTTACCAAAGACTCTATTGGATTTTCTAGTTTAAGGGATCCAATAGAGAAAAACTGGCATTTTTTTCCTATTTTATTTTAAGCCATAATTGTATAGTAAGTTTTTCTGGTATGTTTCCTTACAAGTCAAACCGGTCCCTTTACTACTATTTTTCCTTATTTGAATGTAGGTATGCTGATAACTTGGGGTGATTAGGTGGTGCAATGGATAGAGCACTGGGCCTGGAATCAGGAAGATCTGAGTTAAAATCCAATCTCAGATACTTACTAGGTGTTTGACACCAGGTAAGTCGCTTGACCCCTATTTGCCTGAGTTCCTCTTCTGTAAAATGGGGACACATTGGAGAAGGAAATGGCAAAGGGCTCCAGTGTCTTTACCAAGAAAACCTGGTGTCATGAAGCATCAGACACAACTGAACAACAACAATACTGCTAACTACTGTATAATTGTATCCAGTGTAAGTATTGCAACTAATATAAGTATGACTTTTGCATTCCTAAAATGCTGGTTCCTAGCTCATAAATACTCATTAAAAAAGAAAAAGGAAATTAAATAGACCTTGACTGCTTGCCTTACAGTGTGATCCTTATTGAAGACAGATCCATAGGATAATGTTTGCCTGCTGACTCAATTAACTTTTAAAAAAGGAGTATTTACTGAGAAGTTATAGCAAGATCCAAAGTAGGAACACATCTCATCTGCAAAATGAGCTTGGACTAATTGGTTTCTGAGGTCTCTTTTAGTTCTTGATCATGACCCTATGTCCTCTCCCCAAGCTGTACTGGGAAAATTGTAAAGCGGAAAAAAACCAACCACACAAACCTGTAGAGACTAATCACTGGCTGGGCAGGAAGGGGGAAGTTATTGAAACAAAGCAAAATAAACAAACAAACAAAAAAACCCACGTGACTCTCCGGAAGGAAACAACTGCCTATTTTGTGGGGTGAGGCTGTATGGTTGGCTTGGCTGAAGCCATGGCTCTGGGTGTGTCTAGTTTCTAAGGAAGAGTGTTGCAAGTGTAACACTGGCTTTTCTTGCTTTGTTTCCTTGAGACCCAGTATGTTACATCTCATCTCTCCCCCGAAGTTCTCCCTGAGATCACTGAGAGCACCCAAAACTGAGGACAAGCTAAATAGAAGAGAAACACCCTCCAAAGCTCATTTCTGGGAGCTGGGTAAAAAGGGGAAGTATCCCTACTCCTGGTTCAATTCAGGACTCCCACACTATGAATGAACTGTGATCTTTATCCTCTAGACACAGCAGGAAAGAGCATACCAGGAAGAGTGACTGTCTCAGGCTGACCAACTGTAAAGACATCAGCCTGTTCCAGTTACATAGTGAAACAAAGAAGGCTACTCCCATCTTCATAGTGGGGGGAAAACCCGGAAGCAGTTAGGTAATCTGGATATTCCCTTAACATTTATATTCTCTCAACCCCATCAAGTCAAGGAAGGTAGACTTTACCTCTCTCACTTCTATGACCATTAATTAGTAGTCACTGAGTATTCATTCCAGCCTGTTTATTGATGTCAATGTTGCTTCCTTGCTCTTTCTTCCTTGCTCTTCTGGGTTGCTTAATTCCTTTCCTCTTTCTCTTACCCCACCCCTTAAAATTTAAAAAACTGTTTGTTGGCTGCCTCCCTCGAAACCAAACCACATAAAGAGAGGAAACTTCAATGAACCAAATTCTCCTAGTGACTGGGGCAGGCAAAGCTTCCTGAAAAGACTGAATGGAAGAAGTGGGGCATTCCTGGACATTTCCCTGTTCTCTGTGAATCTTTTTGTCCAGGACAGTTCTGTCCTGGACCTCATGCCAGCTACAGTGTCTAAGAGTAAGGTGAGGTAGTGTGTTGTTGATGACTGGAAGGCTAATCACTCTTCCCTCCACCCCCCACTCCCAAAGGAGGAATGGTATTCCTTTCAACCCTTCATTCCTCCCTCAAGTCAATCGAAAGAGGAAGTGGTCAAAGGACCATCTCTCATTCCAGTCACAGTCACTCCAGCCTTCCACCCCAAACTGAAGCTATTAAACTCAACTAAAAGTGCTTCAGATCTGTTTTCTCTCTGCTCTGAAAGATTATAAAGTATCAAACAATTTTTTCCTTCTCCCTCTCCCACTCCTAGGGATTCCTCTTTCCCTCAGGTGATTGCCCTTCTCTCTGCTGCATTTGAGTAATGAAATTCTTAGATGAGTTAATGGTTAAATCCAGTCATCTTTGAAAACTAGCTTTAAAATAACAGCTAAGTAGAAAGCAGATAAATTCACAAGACACATCAGGAAAGGTATACCTCTCCCAGGAAGATAGGTAAAAGGAGAAGAATTGCAGCTTGGTTGCTGTCAACCTCATCGCTACTGCTCTGTTGACCATAGGTATCTAGAGCTGTTTCCCTGGGCTCCTCCTCTGCCATTTTACTTGTGAACACTTGTGCATGCTCTCCCCTCCTGTTTTGCTGTAACAAGATAATTGAGAGTTGACTGCATAATGGAGAATCTTGTTGAGGGAATGACGTGGTTTGGGGTTGCTAGGAACCTGGAAATGTAAAGGTACAGGGTGAGTCTGCCCAGAAAGAATTCAATCACTCAAGCTTTCTTTGAGTCAGAGTATCAAAGTTTACTGTAACTTTGGGAGAGATTCTTAGGGAATCCGAGCTTTGATGGGAGTGAGATGTATAACTTTCATGCAAAAAAAGACAGTGAGAAGATTTGGATGGGATTAAGGAGTGGTAAATAGCCTGGAGTGGGCCAGGTGCAGACATTGAAAGGAGTTAAGTGGTCTGGGCTGGGTTGGAGAGCCTCAGTAAAAGGACTATTGAGTATCTAGGTGGGCTGGGATGGGCCAGATGCCTTGGGTCAGATGCCTTGTGCGAGATGCTAGTGATCTGGGCTGCTGAAATGTATGGAAAATTCAGGACTGGGTTGCTTTCAAAGACATGGTCTTTTCCTTTTAGGGGTCCAGGTCCCATCACCCCATCAGTAAGAGTTAACTGGGCTGATTTGTATTGTCCAGATAGCCAACCTAAGGAGCTATGCATTTTTTTTCATAAGTCAGAATTTATTATTTAAGTTCAAGAACAGGTTATAAAGGGAGTGGGGGGGGGGGCACATTCAGAACAGAAAGTCCAAGGTGGGGCCTTAGGAGAGAGGGAAGAAGGGAGGAGACAGGGAGACAAGAGCCTCTCCTCTATGTCTGCTCTAAATAGGGTTGATCCTGATTTCTGAGCGTTGGTCCAGGGCACACAATGAAGCACAGGATAAGATGAGGTTCCAGGGTCTACAGGTTTAGAAAAAACATCAAGGGGTGGCCAAAGTTACACATCCAACCAAAGGCGGGGGCTGGGTTTCTCCTTGGATCAGCAGCACAGCTTCCTTTTAGGAACTGAAGCATAGTGATGAGTTCCATCCCACTTATTTCAGTTCTTACGAAACATTCTTGCAGTTAAAGTCTTAGTGCTAAAGAGTTCTTTCATCGCCTCTGTAACTTCTTGTACTTTGCTTCTACTTTCTTTGAATATGTATCCAACTTGTAGACTGCCTGCTCCAGAGCTGCTACCTGCTCCTCGATTAAAGTGATCTGATCCAGATAAGGCTGAAGTGCTGTGTATTTCTGGTTTAAGTCCTTTAGGTTGCTGCTTATGTTTACTGCAATGCCTTTCACTTCTAGATACTTCAAACTAGTCAGTTTGTTCATATTTTCCAGTAGTTTTTAGTCTTCCCTGGTGGCTGTCAGCTTGCCAGTCAAGTACGTGGCCATTTTGGAGAACATGTCCTCTCACAGCCTGGTGATGTCCGCCTTGGTGGGTTCAGGCCAGGGAAGGGAGGAAGGAGAAAGGATGGAAGGAAAAATGGGAAGGGGAAGAAGGGGGGAGGGAAGGGGAGAAAGAAGGAGAGAAGGGTTTTGCAGTTTTTTTGGCTTAAGGAAATTGCTTGTTATTATAATAACATAATAACAATATAAAACGTTCTCAGCATGGGGGAACTCACTTTGTAGTGAGTTTCTATGAAGGTGTCATATCCAAAATATTTAAGGAATAGATTCAAATATATAAGAACAACATTCATTTCCTAATAGATAAAGTATCAAAGGATATGAACATGTTGTTTTCAAAGGAAGAAATCCAAGCTATCAATAGACATGAAAAAAAAATACTCCAAATATCTAATAAGAGAAATACAAATTAAACCGATTCTGAGGTTCCACCATCACATTGACAAAAGCGACACAAGGGGAAATGACAAATGTTAGATGGGCTGCAGGAAAACAAGTATTGTTGGTGGAGCTGTGAACTGGCACAAGCATTCTAGAAAGCAGTTTGGAACTACGCTTCCCCACCTGCCCCCGCCCTGCCCCAACCACTCAACTTTGACCCAGCAATATCGCTTCTCGGCCCGAAAAGATCAAAAAAAGGGAGAAAAGACCAATATGTACAAAAATATCTGTAGCAGTTCTTTTTTGTTATAACAAAGAATTGGAAATGAAGGGGACACCTATCAATTGGGGGATGACTGAACAAATGATTCATGAATGGTTTGTGGTTTATGAATGTTATTGCTTCATGAGAAATGACGACAGGAACCATTTCTGAGAAACCTGAGAATATTTGCATTAATTGGTGCAGAGCAAAGTGAGCAAAACCAAGAAAACAATTTATACAATAATAATAATATTGCACAAGCAACTTTAAATGATTTTAAAATTCTGATTGTTTGCAAGATTCTAAAGGACTGATGAAGAAGCATGCTGCCCACCTTCCGACAGAGAGGTGATGGATGCAAGGTGCATCCAATGAGACATTTTCAGACATAGCCAATGGGGGAATTTATTTTGCTTCACTATGCATATTTGCTATAAATCTTTTGTTTTTCTTTTTTTAAAAAATTTTTTGGGGGAAGATGGGAGAGAGAAGAGAACTTGCAATAGGGTTGTTTAATGAAAAGGAAAAGAGGGCCTTTGGAGCATTTTTTAAATTCACAGAAGAGGGAAACTCAAACAGGACAACTTTGAAAGTTACATGTTTAAGTTACAAAGGAGGTTGTATATAATACAGATTCATAGTTGCCTATACAATCTACTTTAACTTGTATATAGAAATGCTCATCTTATTTAGTGTTTGTTAAGTTTAGAGTAAAAAAATTAAGTTAAAAATAAGAAAGGAAAGACATTTTCTCAATGCCCTCTAAAGGGCGATTGTGAATTAAAAGAACTTACAACTGCTTTCATCAGTTCAAGAGCAGAAGTGAAACAGATTTGCCTAGTACAAGAGTGATGAGGAGCAGAAAGTGAGCATCTAGCAGAAAAAAGGTTTATGAGGTACAGATTGTTCCTGAAAGGACCAAGGAGATCAGATCCTGTAGTCCAGAGTCATAAATGGCTATTTGGGCATATGGGTTTTCTTTAGGTTTTCTGCTAGGTTTTTGTAAGCAGGTGCTCACTCTTTCACATAAACACTAAATATATTGGTGAGAAAATGTGATCCAGGACTATGATGTTTTTATTATTTTTGCATTTGCCTTATACTGAATAACTGTGATATTATAATTATTTTTGCTTTTGCCTTATCATTAAGTAAATATTTTATCTTTAAGAACTAATGGTCGTGGTTACTGACTTTGTGTAAATGGGAAGTACACCTGTTGGGGCTCAAGAGCCACAGTAGTGAGTAGTAGCAGTATATCCCTCCTCCAAAAACAGAGTTACCCTTAAGACCCTGAGAAAGTTTGATCTGTAGCCATGCAACAGTCTTGGTCCATCAGGATCAACTGGATCTAGTGCAGACCTGGATCACCAGGACTTGGTGGTGTGAGAACAGGTTGGAGTGAGCAAGCCAGCCCAAAGGGAAAGGAGGTGGTCAAATCCTATGCAGGGGCTAGATGAGATTATAGCATTATTCCATTATATTCATATCAGAATTTGTTCAGCCATTCCCCCATCCTTGGACACACGTGGATGAACACTTCTCTTGAATGTTGTATAACTGGTTTGTGTATCAGGCAGAGAATAGGAACAGGATGATCTCTGAGGAATCTTCTAAGCTCTAAGATTCCATAGATGTAAGTGCCCCCTCCACTTCTCCAAGGCAACTATCCCGAGTCCTTCTTGAGACAGTTGGTACTCAGACGAGACATCTCAACCAGCTCCTGTGCTATGTAAAACCAGAGAGCTTTTTCCTGGTATAAGTTATCCCTTCCACATCATGAGGGTTAGGGACAGGGACACAGTGCCCCGTGATCCCCATGATCTGGAAAATCTGCATAAAATTTTTTGGCCTTCCCTGTGTACTAGAAAAGGTCTAAATTATTACAGTATCAAAAGATAAAATGTTTACTATATAATACTGTACATACATTTTATGTATTTCTGTTTCTAAACTTTTTCTGTCACCTGTTAGTCTTTGCATATTGTCGGCAGCTTCTACAAAACTCCCCCCAAATTCCCATTTGATTTCTTATGTTGACGTGTGGTATATTGAAACCGCAATGGGGAAATTCATGATTGGAAGGAATAACTGTATATGTATCAGCTCATGAGAGAAGAAATATCATGGTGCTCTGGAGGGAGTGTTGAGCTTAGAGTCAGAAAAATCCAGGTTTGACTTCAGGTTCTTTTACTTACCATTATGTGTGACCTTGGTTATGTCCTCTCTGAGCCTCATTTTTTTTTTTAGTCTGTTAAATGAGGGAATTGGGCTAGATGACCTCTAAGGTACCATCTACTTCTAAATCTATGATGTTATTTGATTCTCACAACAACCCTGCAAGGTAAATAGTACATGCATTATCATTCAATCATTCAACTAATCAGTAGACATTTATTAAATGTCTACTATGTGGCAAGCACTGTGCTAAGAACAGCAGATACAGACAGGGGCAAAGACAGTCCCTGCCCTCAAGGAACTTACAATCTAATGATAATCATCTCAATTTTACAGAAAATTAAATTGAGGCTCAACTAGTGGTAAATGTCAGAGAGTAATTCAGCTTTCTCTTGACTTCAAGTCCAGTATACTTTCCTCTAATTATACTCATTTTCCACCCTGCTCAAGAATGTCTGAGAACAAAATAGAGTTGATTTTAGAGCTCACTTAGGTCATTGAGTAATAAGAATCTTTATCTCCATTTTCATTTTAACTCATTATCTTCTACCAAGAAGGAACCTTTCTCATCCCAGGCCTTAGCCATTCCTTGTACAATTCCTTGTACAACCAGAGACTGTATGCTTAGGGCAGCTAGGAGACAGTGGATAGAGCATGAAGTCAGGAAGACCTGAGTTCAAATCTAGTCTCAGACACTTACTAGCTGTGTGATTCTGGGCAAGCCACTTAACCTTGTTTGTCTCAGTTTCCTCATCTGTAAAATGAGTTGTCCATGGGGTCATAAAGAGTTGGACATGATTGAATAACTGAGCAACAGCCTCTTGCATCAGATTGAATGCTCTTTCAATTATACCACGCTTCAGTTCTAGCTTCAGTAAACAGATCCACAGTAAGTGAGTCTGACATTATATGCAATATTCTCCACCCATAGTCCTTTACCTTTGCAAAGAAAGGAGGGAGATGCATTTTTATAAAAACTCTCCTCTGGGGCCAAACTCAGAGGGCTTTTCTAAAGCACAACATATTATGACAATAAGGTCCGTGTAAAGGCCATGATGAGGACAGGCTCCTTCTCCAGTCCCCAAGAGGCAGGAAGTTGGGGTTTAAGATGCTGCAATTTCATTTGTCTGAGAAGGGTGTAAAAACAGCTTGTTGCAGAAGTTGGAACTTCTACACTACTCAGTTTTGCTGAAACACCCTAAATTAAGAAATTTTGTAGGTAGATTTAGTGGGAAGGAAATTGAGGTTTGACGTCTCTTTCGAACTCTGCCCTTATTTGTGTCAGCTGTGTATGGGGGTGTGGGGGTGGGGAGAGAAGATATTTGATCCTCTGTACCAGGGGTGGGGAACCTGCGGCCTTGAGGCTACATGTGGCCCTCTAGGTCCTCAAGTGTGGCTCTTCGACTGAATCCAAACACCACACATTCTCCACCCCAGCTCTATACCCAAAGAACTGAGGGTCAAACCCATGTGAACTGATAAAAGAAAAAGAGAAATATTTCTTCAGTTCAGTTTATCTTTGAAACTATTTCTCACCAAGTGAGAGAGGCAAAAGGCCCCAGTCAATAAAATTTATTAAGCACCTACTAGGCCAGGCACTTCGCTAACACTGGGGGAGACAAACATAAAAAGGAAAAAGACGAAAACAAACCATCTCTGCCCTCAAGAAGTTTATGATGGAAGATGGGAAGATAAAAGGAAAAAGAAGACGGGAAGATAAAAGACAAAAGGAAGCTGAAAAGTGTGCGGTGGGCATGGAGGGCTCTAACATTCTATGGGTCCATGAATTCGTTGTGAATACACAGTGGAAATCATGCTAGGAAATGTCAAAGAGTGCTTAGCTAGGGGTATATTTCACTGCTATAGATAAATAGGCCACACACTTGCAGTTGCTGAACTAAAATCTGCCTGTTGACATGGGTGTGTGGATGTAAAATTCTTCAGATTAAAGACAATAAAGAACAGAGAGGCCCAGAAGGACAGGGTCTGCTTGATTTACCGTAAACACACTTTCTGCCTTCAAGAAATATCTTCCCTTCCATCTCTGTCTGCTGAAATCTCACCTGTTCTTCAAAGCTGAGCTCAGACCCGTTCACTCACTGGACATTTTAAACATACAAAGATGAGCCATTCCTGGATTCCTCATTACCGTTTACCCCCCACATTCAAGCTATTGGGAAGGCCTCCCCATTTCACCTTTGCATGATCTCTCAAATATGACCCCTTCTCTCCTCTGACGCTGCCATCACTCTAGAGCAGACTCTCATCACTTCATACCTCAATTACTGCAATAGCCTGTTGGTGGGGCTGCTCGCCTCAAGTTTCTCTCTACTCCAATCCATCCTCCATTCAGTCACTAAAATGATTTTCCTAAAACACAGACCTAATCACGTTACTCCCCCACTCAATAAACTCCAGTAGCTCCCTATTGCTTCCGGGAGCAAATACAAAATGCTGTTTGGCGTTCAAAGTCCTTCATAACCTAGACTTCTCCAGCCCCTCTCAATATTAGTGCCTTCCTGCTGTTTAATTGTTTCTTATTTATACTGTATATAGCTTCCCTTGTATATATTTGTTTGAATGTTCTCTCCTTCATTGGATTATAAGCTCCTGGAGGGCAGGGACTGTCTTTTGCCTCTTTTTGTATTCTCCTCCCCATCGTGCACTTAGCACAGTGCCTGGCACACAGTAGGTACTGAATAAATCTGCATTGATTGATTGAATAATGAGACTCACTCCCTGGCCTCAGTTGCCCATACATAGTAGAAGACATGTACAGAAATGATCAAAATACAGGATAAAGGACTTATGAGCAGCATAAACAATACTTGTTTAATTATGTCCTACTCTCATGATCCTAAATGGGGTTTTCTTGGCAAAGTGGTTTGCCATTTCCTTCTCAAGTTCATCTTACAAATGAGAAAAATGAGGCACAGGGTTAATTGATTTACCCAGGGTTACATAGCTAGTAAGTGTCTGAGATTGGATTTGAATTCAGGTCTTCCTGACTCTAGGCCCAGTGCTCTATCCATTGTGCCACCTAGCTGTCCCTAACAGTACTACCAGAGTTCAGAGAATGAGACGCCCTGTCACTGAGGAAATTCAAGGAAGCCGTCATTGAGGGGGCATTGAGTGAAGCATTGAAGGATGAATATGATTGCAAATTGTTGGAGATGGGGCAGGGCAGGCCAGCCTCATCTCACACCACTTTCCTTACATGCCCTCTGCTCCAAACATGTCCCATTGTTTCCTTGCTCAATAGTTGTGCTCAGGCTAATTTTTTTCCCTTTCTCTCAAGAGATTGTGTTCGAAGAAGTCTAGCTAAGGTTGAAGATGAATTATTCAGCATACCTTATTGTTTCTTTTGACTGGGTAGAGTTCCAAATCCAAGAGTAAAATCTATCTAGGAGCTTAGAAACAATTTGTAACTAATTTGCAAGACTTAGGTCTTTGTTAGTGTATAGTTCTTCAAACCACAAACTTTTTTGGTGTGTCTCGATTGATTTTGGTGGGGAGACAGGATTAAGAGAATTAGTAATGTATTTCTTCTTTAAAACAGAAAAGAGGCAAGAGTTTTGTGAGAAAATGGGGTGAAGAATAGGGTCTGAATTTTAAAAACAAATTTATTTTTTAATTGCTAGAGAAAATAACACCTTATCTGTAAAATAATGCCATAAGGACAGGTCAGTGCTAGATGGGGGGGAACCTTTAATGTCAGAATAATAAGCTTGGCCTTTATTGGGTAGGTAGGCGATGGTGAGCCAGTGAATGGTTTTTTTTTAATTAATTAATTTATTTTGATTTATCAACAATCACTTCCATAAGCTTTTGAGTTTTAAATTTTCTCTGCCTCCCTCCCCAAGACGGTGAGCATTTTGATATAGGCTCTACATATACATTCCTATTAAACATATTTTTACATTAGTCATGTTGTAAAGAAGAATTAGAACCAATAGGAGGACCCACAAGAAAGAAGAAACAAAACAGAACAGAAGAAAAAAAAAAGAGCAAGCAGCATGCTTTGATCTGCATTCAAACTCCACAGTTCTTTCTCTGGATGTGGATAGCATTTTCCATCATGAGACTTTTGGAGATGTCTTAGATCATTATATTGCTGAGAAGAGCTAAGTATGTCAAAGTCAGTCATAACACAATGTGGCTGTTGCTGTGTACAATGTCTTCCTGGTTCTGCTCACTTCATGCAGCATCAGTCCATACAAGTCTTTCCAGGTTTTTCTGAAGTCTGCCAGCTCGTTATTTCTTATAGCACAAAAGTATTCCATTACATTCACATACCACAACTTATTCAGTCATTCCCCAATTGATGGGCATCCCCTCAATTTCCAATTCTTTGCCACCACAAAAAGAGCTGCTATAAATATTTTTGTACATGTGGGTCCTTTACCCATTTGAATGATCTCTTTGGGATACAGCCCTAGAAGTGTTATTGCTGGATCAAAGGGTATGCACAATTTTATAGCCCTTTGGGCATAGTTCCAAATTGCTCTCCAAAATGGTTGGATCATTTTACAACTCCACCAATAATGCGTTAGTGTTCCAATTTTCTCACATCTTCTCCAACATTTATCATTTTCCTGTTTTGTCACGTTGGCCATTCTGATAGGTGTGATGTGGTACCTCAGAGTTGTTTTGATTTGCATTTCTCTAATCAATAGTGATTTAGAGCATTTTTTCATATGAATATAGATGGTTTTAATTGAGAACTGCCTGTTCATATCCTTTGACCATTTATCAATTTATACATGCCATTTCTAATGTGTAGAGAAAGCTGTCCAGATCGGTAGAGTCTTCCATGCCCTCCAACATGACTTTCTGATTGAAATAACTTTTAAGTAATGTTTAGGAGAGGTGGAGAACCTGTAGCCTCGAGGCTGCATGTGGCCCTCTAGGTCTTTAAGTGCGGCCCTTTGACTGAATCCAAAGTACCTAGAGGGCCACATTCTACCTCAGGGCCACATGCAACCTTGAGGCCACAAGTTTCCCAACCCTGGTTTAGAGGAATCCCAAGGAAGAAAAGCAAAATATGTTCTGGGTTAATATTCAGAACTTTTAAGTAACAGTGTCCTGGACCACTCCCTTCATTCTCAGAGTAAACCAAGGGACCACCTCCCTATCTATCAAATCCTATTTTTATCATAAACCTTTTTCAAAGGAGAAAAATAGGTCTTCTAATCACGTCAGGTTGGTGGGAAGGCTACAAATGGGAACTTCTTTAGATACTTTTCTTTAGATGAGAAAAGCCTTTTTTGTCCTCACTCTGTCACTCACCCTTCCTTAGGGGCTTTTCCAAGGACGCTGGAAAGTTAAGTCAAGTTAACAAGCATTTTTTAAGCTTGTTACAATCTGCTAGGCCTTGTGCTAAGTGGTGACAATACAACTATAAGCAGAAAGAAAGATACTTCCTACCCTGAAGGGATTTTTATTTGAATGGCGGACAGACACATGGAAGGGAAAGAGGTTGGGGAGTGGTGAAGATACCCAAACGGAACATGGTAGAGAAAGTCTCATGAAGATGAGTCAGTAGCATAGTCTGGACAGGAATGAAGTCATGGTTGGCCTGGGCCTTCTGCTTTCACTGGAGCTTCTGGAAAGAACCAACCAGTTAGAGGAAGAGGACAATGGGATAGGGAGTTCTTCCGATGTGAATGACCTCAGAGTCCTCGAGGGAAAAGCTTCCAGGATGGAAAGGTTTTAATTACACAATAGAGAAGGTCCTGTGGAGATGAGACACAGCAGGGTAGCCTAGAGAGGAATGGGATTTGAAAGAAAATAATATTTCTTAATATTTTTTAGCAAAACCAAAGAGAGAGTTTTAAACATGATTTCACATTGTATATAAGGGCTGAGGAAAGAAGAAATAGCCAAAGATGGCTCTGAGGTCTTGACCTTCGGTGACTGGTAGAATGATGGGAATATCAATAAAAACAAAGCTGTTAGAAGGCCAGCCAAGTCCTTTTGAAGGAAGACAATGAGTTGAGATGAAAAATAAAGTAAGGATTTTCAGTTTACAAGGTGCCTTTTCGGATAACATTGAGATGGAAACCTTTTCTTTTTCACTGCTCTAGGAAGCTTGTGGTCCAAGAGAATGCCCTTTACCTAAGACTATAAGCTTCCCTACTTTGTATTCTATTTCAATCAATTTCTAGTTGGCACTCAGCCTGCCCTTTGATAGCAGTACTTCTGATGTGACAATGGGAAAATGCTTTTACTCCTCTCTATTTTGAGAAGCTACATTTTCTCAGCAGTCACTGCGACATGCAGTGTCAGACAAAATCCGATTAATGTAGGGGAAACAGAGCTGTCCTTGAAGCTAGGAAAATCAAAGTTCACAGGCCACTTCCGACATGGTAGCTGTATAACTCCGGGGAAGTCAACTAATCTTTCAAAACTCTAGGAAATGCTCTTAGGGTTATAAATTACTGAGAAGGCAGCGATCTGTAGCGAGAGTTTCTTCTTCTGGGAGTCCCTCATATACCAATGAAATCACAGGTCTAGTTATTATAATTTAAAGATGAATAACTCACTATTTTCATTTTTTGTGAGCCACAAAAATTTGGTATTGAATCGAAATCTAGGTGAAACTGGTAATGAGCATATGCTCTCATTTATTTAGAAGTTTGTTGATGAAAATCCAGCAGATTTGAAAGGGCCACTCTGTTGTATGCAAGGTGATGGCGCCATCTACTGGTGCTTTCTCACTTCAGCAAAGTTGCTCAGTGATTTGATGTTGCAATACTTTCGCTTTGTAATGCATTTGCCGTTCAGTAGTTTCAGTCCTGTCTCACTCTTCATTACCAAATGGTTTTCCAAATGGAGTCACTAAGAGTCAGACAGGGCTTAAAAGATTGCATAACAAATAACAAAAGTCATTGTTAATATGATTTCCTCAGTTCAATTTAATTCACATTACATTACTTCATAAAAGTCTTCCCATGCTTCTCTGCAGTTACAATACTAATCATTTCTTATAGAGCACAGTAATATATAATCACATTCATATACCACAAATTGCTCAGCCATTCCCTCAATCAACAGACATCTCTCCTTGCTACTACAAAAAGAGCTGCTTCATCTATTTCATAGCTAGGTAGCCTTTCATATTTCTTAATAGATAAGCAGGTGAAAGGATAGGAATGAATGGTTTTCCAAAGAAAAATCGCAAACTGTTAATGACCATATAAAAGAATACTCTGAATAATTATTAAGAGAAATGCAAATCAAAGCTGCTGGAAGGTTTTACCTCATTTCCAGAAAATTGTCAAAGAAGACAGAGGTTGGGAACAGTCAATGTTGGAGGGATTGTGGAAAGATGAGCATATTGATAACATGTTGTGAGTGGGTCTAACCATTTTGGAAAGCAATTTGGAATTAAGTGAAGAAATGACCAAACAACCCATACCCTATAACTCAGAAATTTCAGTGCTAAGAATATACCCCCAAGGTCAGAATCTGTTGGGGTTTTTTTTTGTTTGTTTGTTTTTGTTTTTGTTTCTGTTTTTTTTTAATGAACCTATACTCATTTTTAGCCAGCACTATTCAGAAGCCAGACCTTTAATAATTTTTGGTCCAGACTTGTGACGTGAGATCCCTTAAGATTCTAAGTTGCAGAACAGTTGACAATCTGCAATGCTGCAGAAAATTTCCTCACTGGGAGTTTTCTACTTACACCACTGAAGTTATAGGTCCTTTTAATAATATGTTCTTAACACGAATGGATGCAAAGTGAAGTAAGCAGATCCAAGAAAACATAAAGTTCAATGTTATGATGGCAATAATGTAAATGGAAAGAATAATAAAAACAAAATAATTGAAATCAAATGCTTCGGAATTGTAATAACCAAGCTTGACCCCCAAAAAGAAATATGAGAAGGCACCTCACATTGCTTCTAAGCAAAAGTAGGGAGCTAGAAGTGTGGAATACTAGATATAAAGGCATACCTTTTTGATATGTTGATTAGTTTTATTAAAAAAATTTTCCTTCTTAAAAATTCTTCAATATAAAGGATAGATCTCTCAGAAGGAGAAGTGGGACACATTGGGAAATGTAGGTGATACAAAAACAAATTTATTTTTTAAAATACTTTTTAGAATTTAGCGAAGAATTTATGTTAACTCACCAGCTTATTCAGGGGAAAGAGACTGGCCAACAAGGCCAATCCTTAAGAGCATGCACAACATGCTATGCTGACACAATTTTTATTCATGTTTGTGTAGGTAGAGATATTCTGTAGCTTGCTCTGGTTCACTAACAACGTAGTGAGGAGACAGACTTTGGACTGACAGATGAGCCAGAACCAGGTGAATATTCAAAAAGATATTAACTGTCCAAAACAAGCTTCTTTCCCCCCTCCCCTTTTTTTTGAAAGCAATCAGGGTTAAGTGGCTTGCTCAGGGTCACACAGCTAGTAAATGTCTATGGCTGGATTTAAACTCAGGTCCTCCTGACTTCAGGACTGGTGCTTTATCTACTGAGCCACCTAGCTGCCCCTTGATCCTAATATTCTCATCCACCTTGATGGGGTCCTTCCAAGTAGAGACTCTTTCTTTCTTTCTTTCTTTCTTTTCTTTCTTTCTTTCTTTCTTTCTTTCTTTCTTTCTTTCTTTCTTT